>NC_041387.1:159809209-159831404 GCF_002162155.2 Triticum dicoccoides | reverse complement strand
GCTCGCGTGGGACCGCGACGTGCTCGGCGGGCCGCGGACGCGGGGATGGCGCGGGCGGACAAGTGGTGGCGTCTGGTTTGCTGAGGGAGGCGGTGGACATGTCCAGCGGCGGGGGCGGACTTGTCCGGCGCGTGGAGGAGGAAGAGGCTAGGGTTTGGACCGAAGTTTCGGGGGAGAGGGCCTATTTATAGGTAGAGAGAGCTAGGAGAGTCCAAATGAGGTGCGGTTTTCGCCCACACGATCGTGATCCAACTGCGGAGAGCATGGAGGGGGTTTACATGGGCTAGGTGGGCTGTGTGGAGTGGTGCTGGGCTGCAAAGATAAAGGGGTCCGACGGTTAGCGCGGTTATCCATTGGGGCATCAAACGACCTCCAAATGGAACGAAATTTGATAGGTGGTCTACTGGTGATGTAACAAGACCACTCATCAACTCTCGGCCCATTTTGATAACATTTTTCCGCGGCTCACAAAACGAGAATCTGGGAGGTGCGGCGGGCACGTGCGAGTGTGTCTATGCTCAGAACAAACAACAGAGAGAACCGGGAGAACCCAGACGGATGCAAGTTTTGAAAAACATGCAGATGAAATGCAGATGATGACATGGAAAAGTGCAACACGCAAGCGAATGACATGGCAACGACGGCGAATAACGGGAAGACACCTGGCGAATCGGTCTCGGGGCGTTACACAATGGAGCATCACGGACGACTGAAACCGAGTGGTCTTGGAAATAATGTGCAACTTTCTTCGCAGTCAAGTAAATTCCACAAACAAGATTCTGGTAATGTGGGTACCTCTGCTTGGTTGGAGTCAAGACTTCAGAAATATAGTACACTAGACGTTGAACTTTATAGGCCTTGCCTTCTTCTTCTCGCTCGACTGTGAGCACTATGCTAACAAACTGACCAGTGGCCGCAATATACAAGAGTGAAGGCTCTTTGCTAATCGGAGCAGCAAGCACCGGCTGGGTGGAAAGCAGGGCTTTGAGCTCCACAAATGCTGCTTCATCTTCGGGAGTCCACTCGACCGTATCAGACTATTTCATCAATCGGTAGAGGGGCAGTGCCTTCTCACCGAGACGTGAAATGAATCGACTCAATCTAGAAAGACAACATGTAAGCTTCTGAACTTCATGCACACGCACATGGTGTTTCATTCGGAGAATTGCACCAATTTCTCGGGATTAACATCTATCTCTCGTTCGGAAACGAGGAAACCAAGTAACTTTCCTCCGGGTACTCCGAATGTGCACTTGGGCGGATTCAACTTGATATCACATCTTCTTAGATTGGAGAAAGTTTCAGTAGGATTAGTCAGCAGGTCGAAACTCTTGCGTGACTTCACTACAATATCATCCACATACGCCTCCACATTCCGACTGATCTAAGTGAGTAGACACTTCTGAATCATGCACATGAATGTGGCTCCGGTGTTCTTGAGACCGAATGGCATGGTGACATAGCAAAAACACCTGAATGGGGTAATGAAGGTTGTTTAGTTTCATCTTGCCTGAACAGTCGGATCTGATGGTATCCAGAATATGCATCAAGAAAAGACAAGCACTCACACCCCATAGTCAAGTCGACTATCTGATCGATGAGGGGGAGCGGAAAAGGATCTTTCGGGTAGGCCCGATTGATATGCCCGAAGTCAATGCACATGCGGAGTTACTTATCCTTCTTGGGAACCATGAGGTCGTTAGCGATCCACTCGGAGTGGTATATCTCGCGGATGAACTCTTCTGCTAGGAACCGAGCTACCACTTCTCCAATCGCCTTCCTCTTCTCCGTGATGGACCGTCGGAGATGTTCCTTGACAAGTTTAAATTTTGGGGCGACGTGCCAACGGTGCTCAACCAGTCCCCTGGGTACACCTGGCATGTCTGATGGAGCAGCTGTGGGATCTTGCGGGTGAATATGAACTGGTTTTGTCTCACCAGCCGACTGAAATGCAAACTAAGAAGCAGGTTTCTTCGAGTGGAGAAAATCACTTGGATCAACGTTCTTCTGATATTCCTCCAGTTCAACCACTGCCATTTGCTCGTCAGCGATCTTGGACCCCTTATGGACGCATTCTTCTGCTCTCTATCTATTCCCAGTAATCTTGATCACGCCTTTGGGCCCGGGCATCTTCAGCTTGAGATACACGTAACATGGTCGGGCCATGAAACGAGCATATGCAGCATTCCTAGAATATCATGATAGGCACTATGGAAATCCACCACTTCGAACATCAACATTTCTTTGCGGGAATTCTTGGAATCACCAAAAACCACATCCAGAGCAATCTGCCCGAGTGACTTTGCCTTCTTCCTTGGGATGACTCCGTGGAATTGCATGTTGCTTTTAGTGGGTTGGGACATCGGAATGTCCATCCCCTGGAGGGTTTCAGCATATAGAATGTTCAAACCACTGCCACCATCCATGAGAACTGTAGTCAGTCGAGTGCCCCCAATGACTGGGCCGCCCACCAAAGCTTGTCGCCCGGGGGTAGCAACGTGATTTGGGTGATCCGATTGATCAAAGGTGATAGGAGTCTTTGACCACTTAAGGTATGTCGTAGTTGCCGAGCAACCATGTTCACCTCTCTGTTGATGACTTTCAGTCGACTTTTGCTCTCAACATCAGCAAAAATCATCAAAGTTGCATTCACTTTTGGGTAATCATCTGCCTTTTCTCCATCTTCATCCTTATTAGAGCCTTTTCACTCTGCAGTCCTTCATGGAACTACTGAATGAGGAACCTACACTGTCGAGTGGTGTGTTTAGGCACAATCAGGTTGCCTTCCTCATCCTTCATTTGAATGGGACACGGTAAATCCAGGACATCCTGGCCAGACTAATCCTTCATCTTCTTGGGTACCCAAGGCCCTTTGGGCTTTCCCTTGAACTTTCCTTGTGAATTGACCACTGCTGCTTCAGCCTGACCCGAGGCTTCAGCCTTGTGTTTCTGTTTCCGACTGGGATATCCGCCCCCAGTCTCAGGGTTGACTGTTTTCCCTTTGCCATTTTGGAGTCGGTCCTCTTCCTCACCATTCGCGTATCGAGTGGCGATTTCCATCACCCGATTCAAACTCATGGCCCCGGAGTGACCAAATTTCAATGTGAGCTCTCTGTATCGCACACCTTCCTTGAAAGCACAAACGACCTGATGCTTTGAAACATTCTCCACCAGATGGTGAAGGGTAGTCCACCGCTGAATATAATCTCTCAAGGTTTCATTCGGTTTCTGTACACAATGCTGCAACTCAGAAAGTCTAGCGGGACGCTTACAAGTGCCTTCGAATGTCTTGATAAACACTTGGGCCAAATCTCCCCAAGAGAAAATGCTAGCTAGAGCCAACTGAGTCAACCAAGCCCTAGATGAGCCCTCAAGCATCAGGGGCAGGTGCTTCATGGCTACCTCATCGTTGCCCCCACCGGTCTGCACTGCCACTCGGTAATCCTCTAACCAGGTGTCTGGCTTTGAATCGCAAGTGAACGTGCTAACTCCTGCAGCCAACCTAAAGTTGTGAGGAATCTCAGCAGCACGGATGGCTCTGCTAAAACACTCGGGCCCAGAGACGAACACTCTGTTCACACTCAACTAATCTCTGTACAAACCATCTCTATTAGCCCTGCCTCTGTCAACCAGGCCATGCACAAGAATTAACCTTGCATCCAAACCAGGCTCTCTGGGGTCGACTGGGAGCCTCTGCTCATTGTTGTACGGGCGCATGTCATCATACCGCAGGGGCGCGTATGATCCACCCCTCGGAGGGGACGTAGGCACTTGACGACGGTCATCACGGTGATATCGAGGGTCAAACTGCCCATGTCCTCTTCCCAGGTACTGGTGGTAGTGGTAACCACGATCTTCACACCGCAAGGGCGATCTTGGGCTTTGAGCCGACTGAACTGTATCTGCCACAACTGACCTTCTGTGAATCCCATTGCACGACTGAGAAACTTCCGAGTTCTATTGCCCGGCCGCTCTGAGCAATGCCCGAATCTGCTATAAGCCTCTACCAGCCTTGGAACGGGATGGCTGGATCGATTCTGCAATACGTGCAACTGCTGCAAAGTTTTGGATTAGAGTACGAAATACCTAACAATCATCCTTAGGTCCAGTCGGAAACAGTTGCCGATGTCGTCGACTGGAACTTGGAATATGTCTGTGGGCGCGGTCGTCTAGTGCTCGTTGAAGATTCTCTAGGCGCACGCACTCAGCCAGAGCGGCTACGCGCGTAGCCTCCAAGGCCGAGCCTCAGGGGTCTCCCCTACAATGGGGGTCTGGAGAGCTTCCAAAGCTTGATCTTGCCTGTGCTACAGCTCCTCCCTTTGCTCCATAGTGAGAGCTTCAGGATAGTACTTGTCATTGTCGCGCGCCGGACCGCTGCTACCACCAGCACCATGGGGAAATCCGGGTGGACTATGCTGGGAGCCGACCATGAGAACTTCCACCGCAGGGTCGTTACTTTCATACTCGAAGAGAGTATCCGAATTGCCAGTCGACAGGTCGAACAACCCATAGAGAGATTCATCGGGCTAGATCGCCGCGATCTGAGGAGTGGCAGACTGATGGGCCACCGCGTGCTTCACCCACCGCTGGAGCCGCGAGTGACTGGATCGCTTGCAGTGATGACCCGCGGGAAGCGAAGACGCCACGGGAGCCAATTAATACTGAATCGACGGCTACCGCAGGAGGACGCCGCAAGCACTCGCATGGAAGTGCGCTACCCCGCGGATGGGGATTGCCTCGATGTTGAGGGGGGCCTCCTGAAGCCAGGCCGAATCATCGGCGATGAAAGTGAGCGCGCCGAGACAGATCTCGCAGCCCAAGGACAATCCACCACTGGAAACCATGTTGACGAAGATCAAAAACTGCAACCTCACCAGAAGTTGCTAAGACGCCTGCCCCATGGTGGGCACCAATTGTCGTGGGAATGAGTCTGACAGTAGAAGTAGGGGGTACGTAGGATAAGGGTTGGGCCCTAGCTACGGCGAGGTTGTACACACAGATTTACGAGTTCAGGCCCCTCACGGAGAAGGTAACAACCCTAAGTCTCGGTGCCTCGAAGGCTTGTCGATTGGAGTGTGGAATAGTTACAGGGGGTGCGAACCCTTGTGCCAGAGGGGATGGGTGGCTTATATAGAGTGAGCCGTCCCCTCGTAGCCCTCAATTACATAGGGGTTCAATGAGAGTTATGTCCTGAACATTACTGGTAACACCCGTATTAAATGGTCTTTATGACGACGGAGTGAATGCCTGACCCTTGCCATCCTGGGGTGACTCCGAGTGAGATGTACTACTTCTTGAGCTTGCGTTGGTTTTTCCCTTGAAGAGGAAAGGGTGATGCAGCAAAGTAGAGTAAGTATTTCCCTCAGTTTGAGAACCAAGGTATCAATCCCGTAGGAGAAAATGCACAAGTCACCGAATACCTGCACAAACAATCAACAAACTTGCACCCAACGCGATAAAGGGGTTGTCAATCCCTTCATGGTTACTTGCAAAAGTGAGATCTGATAGAGATAGATAAACAGTAAAGTAAATATTTTTGGTATTTTTGGTTAATAGATCGGAAAGTAAAAGATTGCAAAATAGTAGATGTGGAAACTAGTATAATGGAAAACAGAACTTATATGATGTAAAAGAGAGCCGAGGGCCATAGGTTTCACTAGTGGCTTCTCTCAAGATAGCAAATAATACAGAGGGTGAACAAATTACTGCCGTGCAATTGATAGAAGAGCACATAATTATGATGATATCTAAGGCAATGATCATGAACATAGGCATCACGTCCGTGTCAAGTAGACCGAAACAATTCTGCATCTACTACTATTACTCCACAGATCGACCGCTATCCAGCATGCATCTAGAGTATTAAGTTCATAAAGAATGGAGTAATGCATTAAGTAAGATGACATGATGTAGAGGAATTAACTCAAGCAATATGATGAAACCCCCATATTTTTATCCTCGATGGCAACAATACAATACGTGCCTTGCTGCCCCTACTATCACTGGGAAAGGACACCTGTCACACCCTGATTTTCATGCCACAACACTTGAGCTAATAAATCATGAGAAAGTGTGGTTTGACAAAAAACTTTTGCATCAATTGGATTTTATTTGGAGTTGGTTTTCTCTCTGTGTTTTTCAAGTGCTCTTTAAAGTCAACACAACTCCACCTTCTATACTTCATCTCCTTGCCCCAAACTTCTGCCCAATGATCATGCCATGTGTATAGAGAAATATAGTATTTTCTTACAAAACTAATTTGGCCAAAAAGTATTTTCAAAAATTAGTTTTCCAAAACCCCCTGAATTGAGGTTTGCACTTCAAGTACTTGATTTGGGGTATGAAAAATATTTCAAAGAGTATATTTGAAACCTATTAGATATAGGACTTCCATAAACCACAAAAATATAATTTTAAAAGTTATTTTCCTATTTTATTTAAAGGATTTTTCTTTAGGCCAGAAATGGTCTTTAATAGGTTAAAATTATTTTAATACTTTACAAATATTTGTGAAAATTTAGGGAAACTCAGTGGACATATATTGTCCATATATAAGAGTTTCAACACATGGTCATGTTCAAAATATTGGTCAAACCCCTCAAAAACCCTTTCTGGATATTTCAAGCTTTTGAAATATTTACAAAGGAAATATTCTCTAAAAATTCCAAGAAAATTCTAGCATGTAACATATGACATATTAGATGATCTTGCCAAGTATCATGTCTTGGAGAACAATATAACATCATCAAATCCCCTCAAAACCATTTTTGTCTATTTTGAAGTTTGAGCAACTTTACATTGCCAAACATTTCCAAATGTTCTCAAACCTTGTGAAAATTCTCAAATGTTCTAATTATTCATCTAGGCCAAGTGGCACAAGTTGGAGAACAAGTTAACCTCATCAAAGTACCCCAAAACCCTCTCTGTCCAGAATCAAATTTGAACAACTTTACATTGTCAACTTTCTCATTTTGCTCTCAACTTTTGTGAGCATGTTCACATGATCAAATGAGGCCACTACACCAAGTGGTGCATCAAGGAGAAGTGATTTACTCAACTAGATCTACCTAAGTTCATTTCTGCTAATTTCTAGGGTTTACAAAAGTTGCATTGGAAACTTTTCCCAAATAAACTCAGTCTTGGTGGAACCTCTTATTTTCTCATTCCATTTTACCCTGTCAAGCCTCATGACAAGAGGAGTTCATATTCTTTCCCAAATAAACAACAAACACCTTCTGCCATTTTTCTAAAAACACTATTCTTACCACTTCCATTCTTTTCCATGGCCTCCACTTTTTACTACAGCCCCTACAAGTCCTCCTCTACCTCCAGTAACAATGGCTACATCTCAGCTCAATGATTGAGGGGTGAAACCACCTCATTTACCCCTCTAGACAGCCCCTTTTCCCCCTCTCTCTCAACCCCACTCCTCTTCTACTGGATCCCCAGGACATCCAATGCTCCTTCCCTCTTCTTTACTTCCCCTAGAGCTACCAGACATGCCTAGCCATGCCCACTTTGCCAAAAAATGGCATGCCGGCCATTTGCACGCCCCCTTCCAACCACCTCCGGCCACCTCGGGCCTCCCCAGCGCGCCTGACGATGCGCCTCGGTGTCCGCAGCATGCTAAGCCCTGGTCCCCCTCTTCCTTCTCCCTCCTACATCCTCCCTCACACACGCGCCACGGCCGCCCGAGAGCTCCAATGAGCACACTCACGCGTGGTGCCTATGGCCCCTCCTGCTCCCTCTCTTCCCTCCCCTGGTCCTAGACCACCTCCACAAACGCCCCAGACACGCCCACGCGCGCCCCCGTGGCCTCCAGCAACGGCTAGAAACTCGCCGGCGCACGAGCCATGGTGCACCGCGCCCCTCCTATTTAAGGCCACCCAGACCCCGTTCTCTCCATCCCTTGAGCTCTCTCGCCTCCTATCGATCACCAGCAAAGCCCCAGCTCCCTCCCCCTCTCTGTGCTTGGGATCGAGCCGAGCGCCGCCACCTCGGGTCACCGGTGTTTGCGCGGTAAGAGCCTCCCCCGCCGCTCCTTTCGCTCGATCTGGAACTGCAGCGAGCCCCTGACTCCTTCCCCCTCCTTTTCCCCTTCGTTTGCAGCCGGAGTCGACCGGAACAACCACTGCCCGACGCTCCTCCGCCGTGCTTCCTCATCGCCGGCAAACCAGGCAACTCCGGCGACGTCCACCACCACCACCCGAACGGCAACTCCACGCTGAGTCCAACCGTGTCGTCAGCTCGACCCACCGTGCCCTGCATCGCCGATGGTGAGCACACCGGCCCTCTGGTCGCGAGATCAGAGATGACAGGCGGGCCCCGCCTGTCATCCTCACCTCTCTCTCGCCCCCTCTCTCTCCCACTGGCAGCTGGGGCCCGCCTGTCAGGTTTAAAAATATGGCGCGCGCGCGTCGGCTCGGCTGGGCCGTGTCGCTGGCTGGGCCGCTGCCCTGCGGCTGTTCTGGCCCAGCAGGCACAGTGCCCCTTCCCCTTTTTCTTTTCTGCCATACTTGCAAAAATTCCTCTGGTCTAAATATTAATCCAAATGAAATAATTCCAGTTCCTAAATTCTTGTAAAAATCCCACCTATTTAATGGTGCAACTTTCATTCAAATCCAACAACCTTTTCTTCACTGTAAATATTTAAATGTGATTTTAAGCATTTAAATATACCTTTGTAATTCCATTTCTCCTATTCTGCTACTCCAAATCCAAAACTAGGAATTTTCCCCTTCTTAGTGTTCACCCTAGTATTTAACAAAAATGAATTGACATTTTTCTGAGCAGTTTGGCTTTTCTGTTTTAATATTGCCTTATTTTCTCGTTATTTTCTTGCGACGTTTAGATCCCGTATTTGATGAAGTTGCTGAAGAAGAAGGAGGAGAAGGATTTGAAGACCTCGAAGAACAAGCCAATCAAGGCAAGCAGCCCTTTGACCATGTCACCCCTCTTGTTCATCGGTACCCTTTTTCCGATTGCATGATATGAAATATGACGGTGTAAAACTTGTTGTGAACCACCCCATGATGCATACCCCTACTCATGACCTTACCTTGTTCATGATTGCATTTTCAAGAGACTAGTTGATGCATAATGATGCATGTGTACCATGAATTCTTCATGGTTACATTCTTTTGAAAACCCCATTTGGTGCCCCTAATGCCCTTGGGAGATGTTGAACTAAGGTCACCACTTGAGGAAGAAGTGGTGTACCAAAGAGAACTTTTGGTGGGTGTGTGTAAAATGATGGATTTGATTTATGTGTGACTACCGTCCCAACCAAACATGTGCAACCACTCTACCCCTTTATGGGACGGGGCATTATTGATTACTTAGGCTTATACTAGCATGGTACCCACATTACTAGTGACGGGGGTGACTTGAGGTCACTCTCAGGACGGGGTCGTGCTTGGATAGGTGGCCATGACTGTTTTCATAGGGCACCGGACACACCGTTGGTCCCTTCGTGTATGCGTAATAATGTGAAAAGGGCAGAGTCCCATGATCTTTTGCTTATACACGAGGGTCGTGTATCAACGAGTGGACCCTATGTTAGTGTGGTCTAGGGAAAGGTAATGATCGGGTGCTTCCCCCGAGTACTTGAGGTACTGCAGGATCGTGGATGACACGAAAGCTTCCCGGATCTTGTGGGTAAAGTGCGCAACCTCTGCAGAGTGTCAAACTATTCGAATAGCCGTGTCCACGGTCATGGACAGTTGGGAGGTGCTACTTAAACTATGTCCAGAAATTTTACAATCTCTGTGCATGTGTGGAAGAGAACTATTTGTGTCAGGTGGTGACTTGACATGTTGAATGAAATGGCATTTATCCAAACCCTATTTATGTTGATATCTGTAACCTGTTCTCAAGGTTACCCATGTTCCTTGATGCATATCTCACAAGTTGATACGACATCTCAACTAGCTTGAAGCTAGGCTGCTTACTTGTTGTACAATTGCATTGTTACTTTGAACCAAATCATGGGTTGCTTCCGAGTACATTCAAAGTACTCATTGGCTTGCCACTGGTTATTTAATTGACCAGGCATGGAAGAGAAGGAGTTCTAGGAAGAGTTCTTTGGTGACGAACACGCGAACTAGGACGCTTCCCAGTCAGAATGCATGTAGGGTTAAGGCAGATGGCATGGGTTCTACTTATCAACGAAGATTTCTGCTGCTTAAGATTATTTGGTATTCAGCCCCTGTGGCTTTATCTATGTAAGACTTGACCATAATAGTCATAATTTGTGTAAGATGGTATGTATGGATGTAAGACTCTTGTTATTCAGCTTCTGTGTGTTCAGTGAGCATTGATCTCTGGGATCACTGTACACGTGCATTCGATGATCACGACTTATGAGTCGGGGTCCCCACAGAGCTGGTATCAGAGCCATCCTGACTGTAGGAAGCCTTAGTTAGCATGGACGTTAGTTAGCTTGAGACCATATAAACTTCTCTTCTTTTCTAAAGCTTACCCAGCCCAAAAAATATTTTTCCTTATTGACCCCTCCCATTCAACCTTTGTAGATGGCCGTCGCCCCCTTGTGACTCCTTACGACAGGATTTCCATCACTCCTAAGAGATTGTCTCCAACAATGCCACTATCTCTTGCTGCCCATATACACCCTGCACGAACTAGAAAATGATGTGTTCGAGAAGGAGTTCTACGCCAAGGTTTTTGTGCCTACCAAGACCTCACCTCAGGGGTAGTTCTTCATTGGACCACCTATGCCAACAAGAGACCTAGCGATTCAGCAAGTGGCATACAAAGCACTCCTCCGTCTTCGATACCTCCTTCTAGAAATGAAAGAAGAACATGCCACCCGCTACCTGCCTGGCAAGAGCGGATTTGGAGCTCCGACTCAAGTGATGATTTCCCCAAAAGACGAGGATCCAACCCTCAAGTACCAGATCCGTTTCGTCAACGCAGGAGACTACCTTCTACGCCACCTTACCGAAGCATTTCTCAAGGCTCGCCAAGATCTCCCTTCACTTCTGCACCTCCACTGCCTCGAGAAGAAGAAGGTGGTCGAGCAAGAACAGCAAATCACTGCCCTAGAAGCCCACATTTTTAATCAGGAGCAGCAAATCAAGGAACTTCAGAAAGCTCGCAACCAAACCCCACACAAAAGGCATAGGAATGGATTTCCATATCCACCTCATAGAGGATCATCGTCAGGCCCCTGACGACAATACCCAAGACTGAATAGAAACCCTTTTGCCTCCGTCACATGTCACGGGTGTGGTGAACTCGGGCACATTAATAGGATGTGTCCCAACAAGAAGCCGACTGTCGCATGTCCATTGGCACCCAGGAGAACCTAGAAGCTGAAGATCAAACACCTTTCTCTCAAAGTGACGAAGCAAGCACGACTACTGAATCCGAGGACCCCTAGGGTAGGCTGAGTCGTGTACCCCCTATGCGCAGTTGAGTCCATATGATGGTTCAAATGAAACCATGTTGAGTGTTGCTTGTTCTTATCTGTTTGTGTTTTGATATAAGTTGCACTTTTGCCTTAGGCATCATGTATGTGACTATATCACCTATCTTATCTTAATGAAATTGTGTGTGGCCTTTTTGGCACCTGTTTGTTTGCACCTACACTATATAACCCCCCCTTTAAGCATTTTCCCCCATCTATGATGCTTTTCCCTCTCATCCCTCTCTCCTCAACTAAATACCGGCGAGACAAGGTACACCAAGGATTCTACTTCGGGGACCAACTAGCACTGGAGATTTTTGCTGCAGCCTCCTCGACCAAGAGTAGCCCAGTAGAGTTATGTTTACCTCTCATGATTAGAAAACCATCCCTAGACCCTTTGAGACTTCACGATATAACCTAGCTCGAATCCCTAACCAAGTGCTTAACCCACAAAATTGCAAGAGAACCAGCTAAGCCTCCATAACCTTGCACTGGTTCATTAGGGAACTAGTGGATATAGTGAACGAGCACATTATCATCCCAAGATAGCACCAGAACTGACGATGCCATAGGGTAGACCTATTCGAGGATATTGAAATAGGGAAAATGAGTTGATGAGTTTATATCAGAGACCTTGAGGGATTATCCGAGACTTCTTGGTGGATTATAAGGTTTTCATGTTAGTTGATGAACTTGGTGGGATCACGTTAATAGAGTAGCATAGCATTCATTACCGGGGAGTAAATTGGATTTTGTAGGACAATTATGATCGCACGATGAAATTCTTGAAGGTATAAGGATTTGGCTTAGCCAGCAGATATTGATAGAAGTTGGCTGACCATGATATTTGGATTAAATAGGTGAACCTAGTGGAGTCTAGATGCTGAGTAGGTCTATATGGTTCGGAGTAAATTGGATTTATACTGATGATCTCAATTACGATACCATGTTTCTCGGTGGATCATAAACTAGGAGATTGGATTAATTGTCGGAGTTGATTTAGGGATCTATATAAGCTTGGGGTTGGAAGTTATTTGACCCCGAAGATGGGAATTGGTGGATTGATTATAGTAGAGATAGCTCTTTCAAGTATTGGGGATTATAGGACATTAGAAGATCATGTGGAACACCATAGACATTGGATTTGTAGTGGTTAATGGAAGTTAATGGGCTGCTGGAGTTGACTCATAGGAAGGAAACAAGATCTTGGAGTGGCATACGACGTGATTCCTTAGGATAGGGAGGCAATATCTTGAACATTGGAAGAATAGGCCGAGCCCTTGGATTGTCGTGTTTAATTCAGTTTGGCAGTGGTATGTTCTACCCATAGATTTTTACACGAGGATAGCCATACACCTGAGTTTGGAGATGGTAGACATATATGATTTTGTTAGTCCTCCTCTCGAGAGTCATGAGGATATGAATCACATGAGTGATGATTGGAGTTGACCTATATGAAATGATGCTATCAGTGATATGATGTGAATTGTTTAAAGGACTAGATAGCACAATTGGCATCTCAGAAACCGTGCTTAAAGATAAGATGATAAATGTTCACTCGCACACTAGAATCCTTGAAACGCTTACGCCCAACATGGTCGGGTCAGGACCTTAGGTCCTTGACACTAGATCTAGAACACCTTGGCCCACACTCAACAAAAACTACCACTAATTCCCCAGCCTACTTTATGTACCCCGTGAACAAAGTCTTCATGGAGTGCTTAGACAAGATAGTTGTCATCATCATTTGGTGACCTACTTGTCCACCCGAAGATGGAAGAAGAGCCATTAAGCTAGTCAAGGAACATTTGAAGACCGCCATGCCAAGGAGGAAGAACTACACCCACCACCATCGCCAAGAAGTGAACTTTCTCGTCGAAGACCAGGTGTATCTGCAAGCCACTTCTCTCTAAGGAACCAAGCATTTCCATGACAAGGAGACCCACACTAAGATTCATCGGCCCCCTTCAAGATCACTCCAAGATTTAACAACCCCCTTTGAGATCACTACGAGACGAAGAGAAGACAGTTACTAGCTAGAGTTGCCACCGGAGTTACCTGATGTGCACAACGCTTTCCATGCATCACATCCCCGAAAGTGTTTCCAACTTCGTAACTTGCCCGGTCTCTATGAGGGCATTGACCACCGAGCCACCGACCCCTAGCCCAATCTAACCTACCGCGAGCTACCCATTAGCAACCTGGATCAAGAAGAGTGTCATACACGAAGCCACACCATCAAGTACTGCAAGCTCAATGGAGCAGTACACGGAAGCAGAAGCAACATGAGGACTTGAAGACCACCCCAGATCCAAGTTTCTGTATACCTTTCCGCGCCTAGTTTGGGAATCTCGGGGACGATATTCTTGTAAGGGGGGTAGGTCTATCACACCCTAATTTTCATGCCACAATACTTGAGCTAATAAATCATGATAAACAATGGTTTGACAAAAAACTTTTGCATCAATTGGCTTTTATTTGGAGTTGGTTTTCTCTCTGTGTTTTTCATGTGCTCTTTAAAGTCAACACAACTCCACCTTATATACTTCATCTCTTTGCCCCAAACTTCTGCCCAATGATCATGCCATGTGTATAGAGAAATATAGTATTTTCTTCCAAAAATAATTTGGCCGAAAAGTATTTTCAAAAATTAGTTTTCCAAAAACCCCTGAATTGAGGTTTGCACTGCAAGTACTTGATTTGGGGTATAAAAATATTTCAAATAGTATATTTGAAACCTATTAGATATAGGACTTCCATAAACCACAAAAATATAATTTTAAAAGTTATTTACCTATTTTATTTAAAGGCTTTTTCTTTAGGCCAGAAATGGTCTTTAATAGGTTAAAATTATTTTAATAATTTAAAAATATTTGTGAAAATTTAGGGAAACTAAATGGACATATATTGTCACTATATAAGAGTTTCAACACATGGTCATGTTCAAAATATTGGTCAAACCCCTCAAAAACCCTTTCTGGATATTTCAAGCTTTTGAAATATTTACAAAGGAAATATTCCCTACAAATTCCAAGAAAATTCTAGCATGTCACATATGACATATTAGATGATCTTGCGAAGTATCATGTCTTGGAGAACAATATAACATCATCAAATCCCCTCAAAACCATTTCTGTCCATTTTGAAGTTTGAGCAACTTTACATTGCCAAACATTTCCAAATGTTCTCAAACCTTGTGAACATGATCAAATGTTCTAATTATTCATCTAGGCCAAGTGGGACAAGTTGGAGAACAAGTTAACCTGATCAAAGTGCCCCAAAACCCTCTTTGTCCACAATCAAATTTGAACAACTTTACATTGTCAACTTTCTCATTTTCCTCTCAACTTTTGTGATCATGTTCACATGACCAAATGCGGCCACTACACCAAGTGGTGCATCAAGGAAAAGTGATTTGCTCAACTAGATCTACACAAGTTCATTTCTGCTAATTTCTAGGGTTTACAAAAGTTGCATTGGCAACTTTGCCCAAATAAACTCAATCTTGGTGGAACCTCTTATTTTCTCATTCCATTTTACCCTGTCAAGCCTCATGACAAGAGGAGTTCATCTTCTTTCCCAAATCAACAACAAACACCTTCTGCCATTTTTCTAAAAACACTATTCTTACCACTTCCACTCTTCTCCATGGCCTCCACTTTTTACCACAGCCCCTACAAGTCCTCCTCTACCTCCAGTAACAATGGCTGCATCTCAGCTCAATGATTGAGGGGTGAAACCACCTCAGTTACCCCTCTGGACAGTCCCTTTTCCCCCTCTCTCTCAAACCCACTCCTCTCCTACTGGATCCCCAGGGCATCCAATGCTCCTCCCCTCTTCTTTACTTCCCCCTAGAGTTACCAGACATGCCTGGACGTGCCCACTTTGCCAAAAAATGGCATGCCGGCCATTTGCACGGTCTGGAGCGCGCTACAGTGCGCTCCCGCACTGTAGACGCCCCCTGCCAACCACCTCCGGCCACCTCGGGCCTCCCCAGTGCGCTCGACGATGCGCCTCGGCGTCCGCAGCACGCTAAGCCCTGGTCCCCCACTTCCTTCTCCCTCCTACGGCCTCCCTCACACGCGTGCCATGGCCGCACGAGAGCTCCAATGAGCACACTCACACGTGCGGCGCCTCTGGCCCCTCCTGCTCCCTCTCTTCCTTCCCCTGGTCATGGACCACCTCCACATACACCCCAGACACGCCCACGCACGCCCCCGTTGCCTCCAGCAATGGCTAGAAGCTCGCCGGTGCACGAGCCATGGTGCAACGTGCCCCTCCTATTTAAGGCCACACCGGACCCCGTTCTCTCCATCCCTTGAGCTCTCTCGCCTCCTAGCGATCACCAGCAGAGCCCCATCTCCCCTCCCTCTCTCTGTGCTCGGGATCGAGCCGAGCGCCGCCACCTTGGGTCACCGGTGTTTGCGCGGTAAGAGCCTCCCCCGCCGCTCCTTTCGCTCGATCTGGAACCGCAGCGAGCCCGTGACTCCTCCCCCCTCCTTTTCCCCTTCGTTTGCAGCCGGAGTCGATCGGAACAACCACTGCCCGACGCACCTCCACCGTGCTTCCTCGTCGCCGGCAAACAACCTCCCGAATGGCGACTCCACGCCGAGTCCAACTGTGCCGTCAGCTCGACCCGCCGTGCCCTGCATCGCCACCGGTGAGCACGCTGGCCCTCTAGTCGCGAGGTCAGAGATGACAGGCGGGCCCCGCCTGTCATCCTCACCTCTCTCTCGACCCCTCTCTCTCCCACTGGCAGCTGGGGCCCGCCCGTTAGGTTTAAAAATATGGCGCGCGCGCGTCGGCTTGGCTGGGCCACGCCGCTGGCTGGGCTGCTGCCCTGCAGCTGTTCTGGCCCAGTAGGCACAGTGCCCCTTCCCCTTTTTCTTTTGTGTCAGACTTGCAAAAATTCCTCTAGACTAAATATTAATCCAAATGAAATAATTCCAGTTCCTAAATTCTTGTAAAAATCCCACCTATTTAATGGTGCAACTTTCATTCAAATCCAACAACCTTTTCTTCACTGTAAATATTTAAATGTGATTTTAAGCATTTAAATATACCTTTGTAATTCCATTTCTCCTATTCTGCTACTCCAAATCCAAAACTAGGAATTTTACCCTTCTTAGTGTTCACCCTAGTATTTAACAAAAATGAGTTGACATTTTTCTGAGCACTTTGGTTTTTCTGTTTTACTATTGCCTTATTTTCTCGTTATTTTCTGGCGACGTTTAGATCCCGTATTTGACGAAGTTGCTGAAGAAGAAAGAGGAGAAGGATTTGAAGACCTCGAAGAACAAGCCAATCAAGGAAAGCAGCCCTTTGACCATGTCACCCCTCTTGTTCATCGGTACCCTTTTTCCGATTGCATGATGATGAAATATGACGGTGTAAAACTTGTTGTGAACCACCCCACGATGCATACCCCTACTCATGACCTTACCTTGTTCATGATTGCATTTTCAGGAGACTAGTTGATGCATAATGATGCATGTGTACCATGAACTCTTCATGGTTACATTCTTTCGAAAACCCCATCGGGTGCCCCTAATGCCCTTGGGAGATGTTGAACTAAGGTCACCACTTGAGGAAGAAGTGGTGTACCAAAGAGAACTTTTGGTGGGTGTGTGTAAAATGATGGATTAGATTTATGTGTGACTACCGTCCCATCCAAACATGTGCAACCACTCTACCCCTTTATGGGACGGGGCATTATTGATTACTTAGGCTTATACTAGCATGGTGCCCACATTACTAGTGACGGGGGTGACTTGAGGTCACTCTCGGGACGGGGTCGTGCTTGGATAGGCGGCCATGACTGTTTTCATAGGGCACCGGACACACCGTTGGTCCCTTCGTGTATGCGTAATAATGTGAAAAGGGCAGAGTCCCATGATCTTTTGCTTATACAGGAGGGTCGTGTATCAACGAGTGGACCCTATGTTAGTGTCGTCTAGGGAAAGGTAATGATCGGGTGCTTCCCCCGAGTACTTGAGGTACTGCAGGATCATGGATGACACGAAAGCTTCCCGGATCTTGTGGGTGAAGTGCGCAACCTCTGCAGAGTGTCAAACTATTTGAATAGCCGTGCCCACGGTCATGGACAGTTGGGAGGTGCTACTTAAACTATGTCCAGAAATTTTACAATCTCTGTGCATGTGTGGAAGAGAACTATTTGTGTCAAGGTGGTGACTTGACATGTTGAATGAAATGGCATTTATCCAAACCCTATTTGTGTTGATATCTGTAACCTGTTCTCAAGGTTACCCATGTTCCTTGATGCATATCTCACAAGTTGATAGGACATCTCAACTAGCTTGAAGCTAGGCTGCTTACTTGTTGTACAATTGCATTGTTACTTTGAACCAAATCATGGGTTGCTTGCGAGTACATTCAAAGTACTCATTGGCTTGCCACTGGTTATTTAATTGACTAGGCATGGAAGAGCAGGAGTTCTAGGAAGAGTTCTTTGGTGACGAACATGCGAACTAGGACGCTTCCCAGTCAGAATGCCTATAGGGTTAAGGCAGATGGCATGGGTTCTACTTATCAACGAAGATTTCCGCTGCTTAAGATTATTTGGTATTCAGCCCCTGTGGCTTTATCTATGTAAGACTTGACCATAATGGTCATAATTTGTGTAAGATGGTATGTATGGATGTAAGACTCTTGTTATTCAGCTTCTGTGTGTTCAATGAGCATTGATCTCTGGGATCACTGTACACGTGCATTCGGTGATCACGACTTATGAGTCGGGGTCCCCACAACACCGCTAGATTGAACCCAAAGCTAAGGACTTCTCCCATTGCAAGAAAAATCAATCTAGTAGGACAAACTAAACCGATAATTCGAAGAGACTTGCAAAGATATCAAATCATGCATATAAGAAACCATAGAAGACACAAATAATATTCATCGATAATCTGGTCATAAATCCACAATTCATCGGATCTCGGCAAACACACCGCAAAAGAATATTACGTCAAATAGATCTCCAAGAACCTCGAGGAGAACAAAGTATTGAGAATCAAAGAGAGAGAGAGAGAGAGAGAAGAAGAAGCCATCTAGCTACTAGCTATGAACCCATAGGTCTGTGGTAAACTACTCACGCTTCATCGGAAGGGTAATGGAGTTGATGTTGAAGCCCTCCATGATCAAATCCTCCTCCAACAGGATGCCGAAAAAGGCTCCTATAAGAGATCTCATGGGTACAGAATGTTACAGCGGTGGAAAAGTGTTTTCGTGGCTCCCCCTGATGTTTTGGGGGTATAAGAGTATATATAGGTGAAAGAATTAGGTTAGAAGAGCTCCGAGGGCCCCACGAGGTAGGGGCGCGCCCTACCCCCTGGGCGCGTCGTCCACCCTCATGTCCACCTCGTTGAGTCTCCGACTTCATCTCCAAGTCTCCTGATTTGGTTCTGGTCCAAGAAAGAGCATTGCGTAAGTTTCATTCCGTTTGGACTCCGTTTAGTATTCCTTTTTTGCGAAACTCTAAAACAGGCAAAAAACAAAAACTGGCACTGGGCTCTAGGTTAATAGGCTAGTCCCAAAAATAGTATAAAATAACATATAAATGCATATAAAACTTCCAAAACAGATAATATAATAGCATGGAATAATAAAAAATTATAGATACATCAGAGACGTATCAAGCATCCCCAAGCTTAATTCCTGCTCGTCCTTGAGTAGGTAAATGATAAAAACAGAATTTTGGATGTGGAATGCTACCTAACATATTTATCCATGTAATTTTATTTATTGTGGCATGAATGTTAAGATCCAAAAGATTCAAAACAAAAGTTTAATATTGACATAAAAAATACTTCAAGCATACTAATTAAGCAATCATGTCTTCTCAAAATAACATGGCCAAAGAAAGCTATCCCTACAAAATCATATAGTCTGGCTATGTTCTATATTTATCACACAAAATATTTAAACCATGCACAACCCCGAGCGTGATCCATACTTTTTATGTTCTCAAACTTTTTCAACCTTCACGCAATACATGAGCGTGATCCATGGATATAGCACTATGGTGGAAGAGAATATGGTGCTTGTGGAGAGGACAAAAAAGAATAAGATAGTCTCACATCAACTCGGCGTATCAACGGGCTATGGAGATGCCCATCAATAGATATCAATGTGAGTGAGTAGGGATTGCCATGCAACGGATGCACTAGAGCTATAAGTGTATGAAATCTCAAAAAATAAACTAAGTGGGTGTGCATCCAACTTGCTTGCTCACGAAGACCTAGGGCAATTTGAGGAAGCCCATCATTGGAATATACAAGCCAAGTTCTATAATGAAAAATTCCCACTACTATATGAAAGTGACAAAATAGTAGATTCTCTATCATGAAGATCATGGTGGTACTTTGAAGCACAAGTGTGGAAAAAGGATAGTAACATTGCCCCTTCTCTCTTTTTCTCTCTTTTTTCTTTTTTTTCTTTCTTCTCTTTTTTCCTTTTTTTTAATTTTTTGTCTGGTGTCTCATCCCGACTTGTGGGGGAATCATAGCCTCCATCCTCCTTTCGTCACATGGGACAATGCTCTAATAATGAAGATCATCACACTTTTATTAACTTACAACTCGAAAAACTACAACTCAATGCTTAGAACAAAATATGACTCTATGTGAATGCCGCCGGCAGTGTACCGGGATGTGCAATGAATCAAGAGTGACATATATGAAAGAATTATGAAAGGTGGCTTTGCCACAAATACTATGTCAACTACAAAATCATGCAAAGCAATATGACAATGATGAAGCGTGTCATAATAACAGAACGGTGGAAAGTTGCATGGCAATATATCTTGGAATGGCTATGGAAATGCCATAATAGGTAGGTATGGTGGCTGTTTTGAGCAAGGTTTATGGTGGGTGTATGGTACCGGTGAGATTTGCGCGGCACAAGAGAGGCTAGCAATGGTGGAAGGGTGATAGTGCGTATAATCCATGGACTCAACATTAGTCATAAAGAACTCACATACTATTGCAAAAATCTATTAGTTATCGAAACGAAGTAGTACGCGCATGCTCCTAGGGGGATAGATTGGTAGGAAAAGACAATCGCTCGTCCTCGACCGCCACTTATAAGGAAGACAATCAAAAAATAAATCATACTTCGACTTCATCATACAACGGCTCACCATACATGCATGCTACGGGAATCACAAACTTTAACACAAGTATCTCTCAAATTCACAACTACTCACTAGCATGACTCTAGTATCACCCTCTTCATATCTAAAAACAATCGTAAAGAATCAATCTTCTCATAGTACACTACTAGGGAAAACCTTATACATAGAACTTTAGCAGTAGTGCGTGTCAAAATACCACGCTAGTGCTAAGTAGCAGTAGCGCGTTGGCGTAAACCGTGCTACAGATACAATTATAGCATTAGCGCGCCTCAAGATAAAAGCGCTACTATTAAAATTCCAACTGCTTAGCCGATAGGCTATGCATAGTAGTAGCGATCTACATTGAACAACGCTACAGCTACATGCTTTGTAGCAGCGCGTTTACGCAGAAAGGCGCTACTGATAAAGGAAATAAAATTAAATGGAAAGCAAATAGAAAAGTAAATGAAAATGAAAGAAATAGAAAAAGGAGAAAGGAAAAAATAAAATGTAAATAAAAAAATGAAAAAAGGAAAAAAGAGAAAGGAGTAGCAGTAGCGCGTATCCAGGAACGCACTATAGCTAACTTAGCAGTAGTGCATTTGTAACGCCCTCGATGCGGCTATATCTCCCTCGTGTCGAAGCACGACTTAGAGGCATAACCGCATTGAAAGCAATGTCGCAAGTGAGGTAATCTTCACACAACCCATGTAATACATAAGGGAAAGAGATACATAGTTGGCTTACAATCGCCACTTCACACAATACATGAGTAAAGCATTACATCATACAGATACAATCAAGGTCCGACTACGGAACCAAAATAAAAGAAGAACCCCAAATGCGACAAAGGTCCCCGATCGACCCCAACTGGGCTCCACTACTGATCAACTAGAACGAAACAACACAAAGGGCAAGATCTTCATCGAGCTCCTCCTTGAGCTTGGTTGCATCACCTGCTCGGTAACATAGGCACCTGCAAACTGGTTTTGGAAGTATCTGTGAGCCACAGGGACTCAGCAATCTCGCACCCGCGAGATCAAGACTATTTAAGCTTATAGGAAGGATGGAGTAATGAGATGCAGCTGCAGCAAGCGACTAGCATATATGGTGGCTACAATCACAAAAGAGAGCGAGAAGAGAAGCAAGGCACGGTCGTGAAGCTAGTAGCGATCAAGAAGTGATCCTAGAGCAACCTACGTCAAACATAACTCCAACACCGTGTTCACTTCCCGGACTCTGCCGGAAAGAGACCATCACGGTTACACACACGGTTGATGTATTTTAATTAAGGTCAACTTTTGGTTTTCTACAACCGGACGTTAACAAATTCCCATCTGCCCATAACCGCGGGCACGGCTTTCGAAAGTTCAAATCCCTGCAGGGGTGTCCCAACTTAGCCCATCACAAGCTCTCACGGTCAATGAAGGAATAGACCTCCACCCGAGACATTCTGATCAGACTCGGTATCCCGGTACAACAAGACATTTCGACAGGGTAAAACTAAACCAGCAACACCGCCCGAATGTGCCGACAAATCCCGATAGGAGCTGCACATATCTCATTCTCAGGGCACACTCAGATTGTCCAAGGTACGGGTAGGCCAGCCCAGAGTTGCCCCTGGTGGCCACCGGCAGCTG
>NC_041387.1:159801490-159809199 GCF_002162155.2 Triticum dicoccoides | reverse complement strand
AAGAAAAGGCTAGGTGGCAAATGGTAAAACCAATGTTGGGCATTGCTGGAGAAGCTTTACTTAAGGCGAACTGTCAAGGGGTTCCCATTATAGCCCAACCGCGTAAGGGACGCAAAATCCGGGAACATAACACCGATATGACGGAAACTAGGGCGGCAAGAGTGGAACAAAACACCAGGCATAAGGCCGAGCCTTCCACCCTTTACCAAGTATATAGATGCATTAATTAAGTAAGATATATTGTGATATCCCAACAAGTAAACATGTTCCAACAAGGAACAACATCTCCATGTTCCAACAAGGAACAAACTTCAATCTTCACCTGCAACTAACAACGCTATAAGAGGGGCTGAGCAAAGCGGTAACATAGCCAATCAACGGTTTGCTAGGACATGGTGGGTTAGAGGTTTGACATGGCAATTTGGGAGGCTGACAAGCAAATGGTAGGCATCGTAGCATTGGCATGGAAAAAGAGGGAGCAAACTAGCATAGCAAAGATAGTAGTGATTTCGAGGGTATGATCATCTTGCCTGATATCCCGCAAGGAAGAAGGACGAGTCCATGAAGAAGACAAACGGACGTAGACGAATGGATCCTCACAACCTCGACGTTATCGGAACCAACCCGAAGAAGCAAACACCGGAAAAGAAGCACACAACATAGTAAACAACCACCACAACAACATGGCACGATGCACAATCGAGTATGATGCATGTCCGGTTTAATGAAGCATGGCATGGCAAAGTGCACAAGCAGTTCTACAAATTAAGTGGAGATCAATATGCAACGAGTTGCATATTGACGAAACACCACAACAAGTTATTTAGTTTGATCTTGTTTATGTACTCAACAATATTAAATGTTGGTTAACATGGCAAGAGGGTGAAGCAAAGTAAAACTACCTATCTAGTCAAGTTTAAATGAGGCCGGAAGCAACGAACAACAATTCCGGAAACTCCTCATGAGCATAAATTAGGTTTGGTACTGTTCTGCCCTAAACACAATTTTAGAGTTGTTTAATATGCAAATAAAGGTCACCATGATAAACTAGGCAAAATTCTACCCCATTTACATATAAAGTTTATTAAAATCGGAGTTACGGTTATTTAGTTATGAAATAAAGCATTTTAGCATGGCATAGGGGCAAATTAATGCAAACAACATTTTAAGCATCTCAAACATAGATGAAAGTTGGATATTATTAATCTACACAAAATTCTGAGCAAGTTTCATATATAAAATGTTTTAATCCGATGCACGGTTAGTGAGTTATTAAATGCATGAACTAGGCGGACTAAACTGTAAAACTGGCAGTCTCAGGAATAATAGGAAAAATTCAGGCGCTGAAAAAAAACACTTGACGGGCTGAATCTGGGACAATCCCAAGAGTGGTAGGCGCTGGGAGGCAGCTCACCATGGGCTCGGCCCGGTTCGGTGGTAGAAGGGAGGCCGGCAGGGGGTGCTCAGCTGGGCCTCGCGGGCCGTTCGGTGGAGAGGCTGGCCGGAGCCAAGCCTGCGGGGCTGGACTGGCGAAGGGGAGGCAGGCTGGGCCTGCTGGATCTGGCTTGACGCCAGGGAGTAGGCGACGTGGAGAGGGGCCGGCTCGGGAGGAGCTGGGCCTCGGGCGAGAAGACCCAGGCGCGGGCGACGTGGATCTCGTCCACGCTGGCGCTGGGACAAGTCAACGAAGGTGCGGCGCCGGTCTTCTCGTTCACGAAGCAGGGGATGCAGGCGGCTTGGGCCGCGAGGCACAGAGGACCTCCTGGATCCGCGCGACGAGGAGGAAGACGGGGCGCTCGAGCCCACGCTAGCGAAGCAGGACGGCGGCGGGCTACGTCGATCCGGCCGGGGTCCAGGTCGAAGTGGCTCCATGGTGCGGCGGCCATGGCGTTCCCTGAGAAGAAGGAGAGCGGGCGGTTCCTGACCAAGGCAGAGAGAGAGATCCCTGAGAGAGAGATGAATACAGAGGGAGGAGGAAGAACGAGGGAAGGAGGGTAGAGAGGGGATGCGGGGTTCCACTGGTAGCCGGCGATGGCTTGCTCCGGTGGCCTCGGCCATGGCCTTGTCGGCCGGCGGGCTTGAGGAGAAGCTCGGGAAGGCTCCTCTCCCAGGAACGAGAGGATACAGGGCTCCAGGAGTGCGAGGCCCTTTCTCGGGAGGAGCTAGAGGCGCGGCGGACGAGCGCTGCTCGCGAGGTGGATCGACGGGCAGATCTGGAGAGAAGCGGGCTGCGAGGTGATTTTTTTGGATCGGGAGGATCCCGATGAGGAGGAGACAGGAAGAGTGGCGGCGCTCGGGAGGATCCCTAGAAATTAGGGATTTGGTCTGACTATATAGGCAGGGGACTAGGTAGGGACTAATCCGGTCCGTCCGATTATAATCGGGCGGTCGTAAATAAATAGGTTAGATAGCCCGAATAATAAAACGAAGATATTTTGCAGATGTTTGGGGATGATCCGGACACAGCGGTAACGACTGTCCGAGTCGGGTCCGGGACAGCTTTCGGGCGCTCGCGTGAGGGGTTCGATGCACTGTGCAGAGAGGGTTTCGGCCCGCGCGATCGCATCGGGCAACTCCGGAAGCGAAGAGGGGAAGGAGGATGGACTAGGTGGGCTGTGCAGACGGTCTCGAGCTGAGAGAAGAGAAGAGAGGGAGGCCCGGCGACTGTTTCCGGAGACCGAAAACGTCCGACGTTAGACCGGCTACTATTGCCGCTATATTTATCCGTTGGGACGTCAAACGGACTCCGAATGCGATGAAACTTGGCAGGCGGTCTACTGACAACAAAACGACACCGCATGCCAACTTTCAACCCATTCCGAGAACATTTTCCGGCCACTAATAAAATAATATTTCAGACGTGCCGCGGGCGCGTGCAAGTGTGGTTGGGCTCAGAACGGACAACGGAAGGAACAAGGAGACCGGGACAGATGCAAGTTTTGAAAACATGATGATGCAATGCACATGATGACATGATGACATGCAACACGCAAGCCAATGACAAGACAACAACAACGAATAACTGAACGACACCTGGCACATCGGTCTCGGGGTGTTACAACACTCCACCACTACGAGAGGATCTCGTCCCGAGATCTAGAATGGCACTGGAGGGAAAACGAAAGGGAAAGAGAAGCGGTAAAACTAAATTGCTTCTTTGACCAATGAGTGAAACCAAAGAACCTTGCTAGGTTGAACAAATTCGAGAAAAGAATACAACGAAGGTGAACAAGGTCGAAAACACTCCGTTAGCAAATAGGGACAAAGAACATTTGCGAAAAACCTTGAGGTTGAAGGGAAGATATATATTGAAAACGCGCCGGTTAAGGAAGGGGATCAAGGAAGACCAAATTCGAACAGCACTCCGGTTGAAAAGTGATACAAGACTAGATAAGATGAAAAGAACTTGAGCAGAGGACACGACACTCTGGTTAAATGGATAAGCACGAAAAGAACATGATCTTTGACAAACGAGATGATGGGTTGAAAAGAGCAACATCACAATGACTCCGGAACGAAGGGAAACAAGATCTTGAGAGATCATGGATACAACAAATGCTAGAATGGAGTTGTTGAAAACCAACAACGAAAAGAATAATCTTGATATGGTCTTATGAAATACATCTCAAATTATGAGATGACAACCTGCCACTCACGGGAAGAAGAATTGGATTGATATGAACGAGGAGACGAGAAAGTATATCGCACCGGAAAGGGTAAATGAAGAAATTGGATCATTGATAAACACCATGAGAGCGACAATTCTTAAAGGAAAGCTTTAGGTGAAATATAACCCAAGATAATTCCAATGAAGAAAAATGATGGATTTAAAATATCTCATCCTTACAACAAGTGAATCATGAAACATGAACTCAAATTATCAAGAATGGCATAATACCACCTCAAATAATATGATAGAAAGAATGCACTTCGGATTACAATATGAAGAAAGCTTGAGTTTCTTAGAAAAGAATCTCGATGAGCACTTCGAGAATGAATTGAATCATATATGAACCATCATATAGAACTTCCGTGAACAACTCCGGTAAACAAAAGATACCGGAAGGAAAGAGAAGTTGAAAACACAAGGTGAAACCTTGCAATGATTTAGATGGATCTCTGTGATAAAATAATTGTGAGAGCTTGGGACTCCGGGAGAGAAGGACGAGTTCTTGAAACCAAGAATTTAATCATCGTGACCAAATTCCGGAAGAAAAGATTAACATAAGGATGAAACAAGAGTAAGAATTACGTTATGCGTATCCTTCACCAATTAAATTGATGACAAACAATGGATTTGGCACACTACTTATTCTCATGGAAAAGATGAAGATAGATATGGCGCAAACTTCAGAAGGTATTGATGGAACTACCGGTGGGATTTGGAAACAATGAAAACTTGATATGATAAGAAAGAAGAAAAAATCTTGAACGAACCATCGTACGAATTGAAAATGAATTAAGGGAAGACAAAGAAACACCGGGAAGAATAGTGAAATGAACGAAGATACATGAGACAATCTAGATACATGAGAACGAAGAGAGCACGAGCCGATTAAAGATCACTTGAACAAGGCACCGGTAAGATCGGAGAATGATAACTGCAAACTGAGAATGAATAAATCTACGATGATGGGCTCCGGATAATCAAACTGAGAAGACTCTTGAATTACTCCAGATGGGTGAAAAGAATATCTCACAATCGAACACAGTTATGAGAGGATGGCAACAAGCTAGAATCACGAATCTTGAAGAGAAAAGAGCAAGATTAAGGAGAAATCCTTCTTCGGTCTTCAAATGACAACGAGAAACACCACCGTGAATTGTTGAGGCACCCTGGAATGAATAATGGAAAGGTTTAGCCAACGATGAAAAGAATTTGAAAGGTTTTAGAGGAGGACATTTGACTGATGGCAATTCATTCTTACGTCACAACTTCGAAAAGAATTTTTGAGGATAGCTCCGGGAGAATTAGAAGAGCCAGGTAAGATCCTGGGAAAAGACCTGTGGGTTAGGGCCCACTCAAAAGAAGCACCGTTGAAATGATTTAAAGAGAGAGATTGCACCGGTTGAATTAAATGACTTGAATAAGATAGGACCTCGAAATAGCTTGAATGGATGCAAAGTGAAAACACAAATCTTTGAAATATCTTCAGCACTCCGGAACAATTAAATAGCGAGAAGTGAATGAATATGAGGTGCACCGGTATGACAAAAGCATTTGAAATACAGAAAAGAATATGATCAACACTGAAAGCTTGAATTAGATCCACCGGAGAAGAAAAAGAATGAATAACGGTGAACTAGAAACTTCGTTAAAATCTTTATGAGAATCACCGGATAAGAATATTCATAGAAAAGAATGGAGAGACTTCACATCAACAAGATGGATACTCGATTAAGAAATCTGAGTCCTTGAAGAAAAAAAACAAGGGAGGGAGGGTGGGAAAAACAACGACAATTTGGAATGGATGAAACGAACACCGTTGAGAAGACTTGAGTTGATCTTGTAGATATTGAAATGATCAGATCCACTTGAAGAGAAGCACACCGGTTAAAAAGGATTGACAAAACAATCTCGATTATCATGACGGATTAGTATTCACATCGGAGTATGAGAACACCACTTGGGAAAAGGCATGGAATCAACATTTGACTTTGAAGCAACTCGAATACCACAACTCAAAACAAAACAAAGAATTGACTTGCGAAATAAGCCGGAACAAACATATGATAGAGATTTCGTCCGAAGTTTTCGTGGTGGGGCCTACACGGGCTCAATCGTACAGCACCATCATGTACAAGGCAGTGCACATGACATACGAAGCGTCCCCGAGTTGGCATAGCCAAGGACTCTTTAAGACACAACGAGACCACTGTAAAATCGACCGTGAATAGGCGGACCACTAGACGTCGAACCCCAATTTCATATCATAAATCTGTCGGGAAGATATCCTAAGAGCTACTTGAATTCCCACTTATGAAACTCTCGAACCTTTCCGGTTATGCAATCAGGTGTTGGGGATATAGGGGAAGCATAATATCTCACCCAAACTAGCGAATCCTACATCCAGCTGTATCCATCCTTCAACACATAACCAAGAAACCTTCGGAAATCATCTACCTCAACCTTCGAAAATCATCCGTTATACAAGTTATGGCGATACTGCCGAACTCCCGCCCCAGTACTGGGTGGCGTTGAGGTTATCTCACCAACGAACTGCATAAAAGAGATTTTCGATGTCGGCGTACTAAACTCAGGTATTCCAGAACTGCAACGATAAAATTATGATGACAACACCTCAGAGCTCAACTCCCCGGGACACTTCCACTAAACCCCTGATAGGAGGCACCAAGACAATGTTCTCATCATAAAACCATCGGAACGATTCCAAGATACCCGCGTGATCCTAAAAATTTTTAGTGAAATTTGAGAAGAGAAGAGTCAAAACACTACGTCATGATGCCTCACCAGAGCGACGAAGGGACTGGGGAGTAAAAAGAATTCCTAAACTCTCCGATATATAATTCCTAAATGACTCAAAACATTTTTTTCTAGACTCAAACTCGGTCGCTAAAAACGATCAAGCAATGGGGCTCCTAAGGTCGGGGAAGGCTCTGATACCAACTTGTAACGCCCTCGATGTGGCTATATCTCCCTCGTGTCGAAGCACGACTTAGAGGCATAACCGCATTGAAAGCAATGTCGCAAGTGAGGTAATCTTCACACAAACCATGTAATACATAAGGGAAAGAGATACATAGTTGGCTTACAATCGCCACTTCACACAATACATGAGTAAAGCATTACATCATACAGATACAATCAAGGTCCGACTACGGAACCAAAATAAAAGAAGAACCCCAAATGCGACAAAGGTCCCCGATCGACCCCAACTGGGCTCCACTACTGATCAACTAGAACGAAACAACACAAAGGGCAAGATCTTCATCGAGCTCCTCCTTGAGCTTGGTTGCGTCACCTGCTCGGTAACATAGGCACTTGCAAACTGGTTTTGGAAGTATCTGTGAGCCACAGGGACTCAGCAATCTCGCACCCGCGAGATCAAGACTATTTAAGCTTATAGGAAGGATGGAGTAATGAGATGGAGCTGCAGCAAGCGACTAGCATATATGGTGGCTACAATCGCAAAAGAGAGCGAGAAGAGAAGCAAGGCACGGTCGTGAAGCTAGTAGCGATCAAGAAGTGATCCTAGAGCAACCTACGTCAAACATAAATCCAACACCGTGTTCACTTCCCGGACTCCACCGGAAAGAGACCATCACGGTTACACACACGGTTGATGTATTTTAATTAAGGTCAACTTCGGGTTTTCTACAACCGGACGTTAACAAATTCCCATCTGCCCATAACCGCGGGCACGGCTTCCGAAAGTTCAAATCCCTGCAGGGGTGTCCCAACTTAGCCCATCACAAGCTCTCACGGTCAACGAAGGAATAGACCTCCACCCGAGACATTCCGATCAGACTCGGTATCCCGGTACAACAAGACATTTCGACAGGGTAAAACTAAACCAGCAACACCGCCCGAATGTGCCGACAAATCCCGATAGGAGCTGCACATATCTCTTTCTCAGGGCACACTCAGATTGTCCAAGGTACGGGTAGGCCAGCCCAGAGTTGCCCCTGGTGGCCACCGGCAGCTGACAGGTTGGACCAACACTCAGAGGAGCACTGGCCCGGGGGGG
>NC_041387.1:159721322-159801271 GCF_002162155.2 Triticum dicoccoides | reverse complement strand
AAAATAATGATGACCCTCAGGAGCGCGACTCCCAAGGGAAAAGAAAAGGCTAGGTGGCAAATGGTAAAACCAATGTTGGGCATTGCTGGAGAAGCTTTACTTAAGGCGAACTGTCAAGGGGTTCCCATTATAGCCCAACCGCGTAAGGGACGCAAAATCCGGGAACATAACACCGATATGACGGAAACTAGGGCGGCAAGAGTGGAACAAAACACCAGGCATAAGGCCGAGCCTTCCACCCTTTAGCAAGTATATAGATGCATTAATTAAGTAAGATATATTGTGATATCCCAACAAGTAAACATGTTCCAACAAGGAACAACATCTCCATGTTCCAACAAGGAACAAACTTCAATCTTCACCTGCAACTAACAACGCTATAAGAGGGGCTGAGCAAAGCGGTAACATAGCTAATCAACGGTTTGCTAGGACATGGTGGGTTAGAGGTTTGACATGGCAATTTGGGAGGCTGACAAGCAAATGGTAGGCATCATAGCATTGGCATGGCAAAAGAGCGAGCAAACTAGCATAGCAAAGATAGTAGTGATTTCGAGGGTATGATCATCTTGCCTGAAATCCCGCAAGGAAGAAGGACGAGTCCATGAAGAAGATAAACGGACGTAGACGAATGGATCCTCACAACCTCGACGTTATCGGAACCAACCCGAAGAAGCAAACACCAGAAAAGAAGCACACAACATAGTAAACAACCACCACAACAACATGGCACGATGCACAATCGAGTATGATGCATGTCCGGTTTAATGAAGCATGGCATGGCAAAGTGCACAAGCAGTTCTACAAATTAAGTGGAGATCAATATGCAACGAGTTGCATATTGACGAAACACCACAACAAGTTATTTAGTTTGATCTTGTTTATGTACTCAACAATATTAAATGTTGGTTAACATGGCAAGAGGGTGAAGCAAAGTAAAACTACCTATCTAGTCAAGTTTAAATGAGGCCGGAAGCAACAAACAACAATTCCGGAAACTCCTCATGAGCATAAATTAGGTTTGGTACTGTTCTGCCCTAAACACAATTTTAGAGTTGTTTAATATGAAAATAAAGGTCACCATGATAAACTAGGCAAAATTCTACCCCATTTATATATAAAGTTTATTAAAATCGGAGTTACGGCTATTTAGTTATGAAATAAAGCATTTTAGCATGGCATAGGGGCAAATTAATGCAAACAACATGTTAAGCATCTCAAACATAGATGAAAGTTGGATATTATTAATCTACACAAAATTCTGAGCAAGTTTCATATATAAAACATTTTAATCCGATGCACGGTTAGTGAGTTATTAAATGCATGAACTAGGGGGACTAAACTGTAAAACTGGCAGTCTCAGGAATAATAGAAAAAATTCAGGCGCTGAAAAAAAACACTTGACGGGCTGAATCTGGGACAAGCCCAATAGTGGTAGGCGCTGGGAGGCAGCTCACCATGGGCTCGGCCCGGCTCGGTGGTAGAAGGGAGGCCGGCAGGGGGTTCTCAGCTGGGCCTCGCGGGCCGTTCGGTGGAGAGGCTGGCCGGAGCCAAGCCTGCGGGGCTGGACTGGTGAAGGGGAGGCAGGCTGGGCCTGCTGGATCTGGCTTGATGCCAGGGAGTAGGCGACGTGGAGAGGGGCCGGCTCGGGAGTAGCTGGGCCTCGGGCGAGAAGACCCAGGCGCGGGCGACGTGGATCTCGTCCACGCTGGCGCTGGGACAAGTCAACAAAGGTGCGGCGCCGGTCTTCTCGTTCACGAAGCAGGGGATGCAGGCGGCTTGGGCCGCGAGGGCGCAGAGGAGCGGCGGCGCTGGCGGGGGCTCCTCCTGGATCCGCGCGACGAGGAGGAAGACGGGGCGCTCGAGCCCGAGCTAGCGAAGCAGGAAGGTGGCGGGCTACGTCGATCCGGCCGGGGTCCAGGTCGAAGTGGCTCCATGGTGCGGCGGCCATGGCGTTCCCTGAGAAGAAGGAGAGCGGGCGGTTCTTGTCCAAGGCAGAGAGAGAGATCCCTGAGAGAGAGATGAATACAGAGGGAGGAGGAAGAACGAGGGAAGGAGGGTAGAGAGGGGACGCGGGGTTCCACTGGTAGCCGGCGATGGCTTGCTCCGGTGGCCTCGGCCATGGCCTCGTCGGCCGGCGGGGTTGAGGAGAAGCTCGGGAAGGCTCCTCTCCCAGGAACGAGAGGATACAGGGCTCCAGGAGCGCGAGGCCCTTGCTCGGGAGGAGCTGGAGGCGCGGCGGACGAGCGCTGCTCGCGAGGTGGATCGACGGGCAGATCTGGAGAGAAGCGGGCTGCGAGGTGATTTTTTTGGATCGGGAGGATCCCGATGAGGAGGAGACAGGAAGAGTGGCGGCGGTCGGGAGGATCCCTAGAAATTAGGGATTTGGTCTTATTATATAGGCAGGGGACTAGGTAGGGACTAATCCGGTCCGTCCGATTATAATCGGGCGGTCGTAAATAAATAGGTTAGATAGGCCGAATAATAAAACGAAGATATTTTGCAGATGTTTGGGGATGATCCGGACACAGCGGTAATGACTGTCGGAGTCGGGTCCGGGACAGCTTTCGGGCGCTCGCGTGAGGGGTTCGATGCACTGTGCAGAGAGGGTTTCGGACCGCGCGATCGCATTGGGCAACTCCGGAAGCGAAGAGGGGAAGGAGGATGGACTAGGTGGGCTGTGCAGACGGTCTCGAGCTGAGAGAAGAGAAGAGAGGGAGGCCCGACGACTGTTTCCGGAGACCGAAAACGTCCGATGTTAGACCGGCTACTATTGCCGCTATATTTATCCGTTGGGACGTCAAACGGACTCCGAATGCGATGAAACTTGGCAGGCGGTCTACTGACAACAAAACGACACCGCATGCCAACTTTCAACCCATTCCGAGAACATTTTCCGGCCACTAATAAAATAATATTTCGGACGTGCCGCGGGCGCGTGCAAGTGTGGTTGGGCTCAGAACGGATAACGGAAGGAACGAGGAGACCGGGACGGATGCAAGTTTTGAGAACATGATGATGCAATGCACATGATGACATGATGAAATGCAACACGCAAGCCAATGACAAGACAACAACAACGAATAACTGAACGACACCTGGCACATCGGTCTCGGGGCGTTACAGCATTTCCCGGAAAGCGCTACTGCTACTTTTGACTTAACCGCGCGGTTCGTTCTTCCCCACGACCACTTCCCCCAAATCCCAACTCCTCCGCTGTCGCCGGCCGCCGTCGCCCGTCAGCCGCCGCGCGCTCTCCCATCGCTCTCCGCACACCCTCGACGCCGCCCCGACCCCAGATTCGACGCCACCCCAAACCCGATGCCGCCCTCCGCCGCGTGCCCGAGTCCCGACCCCGACCTCGACGCCGCCCTCCGCCGCGTGCCCGAGTCCCGACCCCGACCTCGACGCCGCCTACCCCTCCCTCGCCGCAGGCACCCGAGGTCAGCACGCCTGCTCCTCCCCCTCCCCTACCTTTGCCTAGGGTTCTTCAAATTTCAATTACATCAAATTAGTTAGGGTTCATCTATTGCATCAAATTTCGGATTATCCGCTACCACTTTTCACCCCTAGGTTCATCAAATTAGATGGTAATTAGGGCGGTAGTTCCTAGGTACTAATTAGTTAGTAAGAACTAGGTACTAATCAGGTACTAGTTTATTTTTATTTATAGTAAGTTTATTTTTAGTAAGAACTAGTTGAATTAATAGAACTAGTTGAACATGTCAGATTTGTTGTTATTTTTTAGTTAAAGCAAATTTTCCCGCATCGATGTCGACGATGCCTATCCCGCATCCTCGTCGTTGACTCGGCGGACGACACCTACTTGACCAGATGGGCCATGTCCGAGACTGGGCTCCGCCGGGCTGGTACTGGGAGGCGCTACCTATCGGGGGGCGCAGCTTGGTGAGGAGTCAGCCCGTCATTGACCCAAACCTTCTTTGGTGGCGGTCGCGTGGGCCAGTGATGGTCGAGAGGCTTGAGGACCTCGCGGAGGTGGTACGTCACCGTGTAAGTGAGGAGGACGCGCATGTCCGTCGCTACTTGGTTGTGCAGGAGCGCAGGTTCTCCAATACCTAGCAGGTTCTCCAGGGATCTCACTTGAGCTATGATCCTGTGATGATTCCTTCTCTTTGGGTTTCCACCGCCCACGCCGATACCCGTCGTTCACTAGGGTTTTAGTTGTATTAGTGATGTTATATGTATGATACTATTCGGGATGTATTAGTGATAATATTCGACGATGTATGGACACAAGAGATGATTTACTTTTGCTTATTGAATGCATGCTAATTTGAATACTTGTTTATTTTACGATTTGGTTTTGCTTATTGAATGCTCATGTCAATATGAGTCCTATAAGATATTTTGAAATGTATATCTTGTGTTGCTCAAATAGGATATGTGCTTGCCCAAGTGGCCGGTCATGTTTGCAGGTTACACCTCCGAGTGGCCTATGTTTTGCTGGAGTGTTAATTCATTTCTGTTTCGGCAAATTTCAGGCGCTCGATATTTCCTATTTTAGCAAAGGTCATGCCAGATTTTCCATGAATTTTGGCATGAGTTGTGCCAGAATATGTAGGAAATATCGAGTGCCCTGGATTTGTGTGTTGAGTATCCTGGTAGTTGTCTTTGATCGATTTTTAATTAATGTTTCAACTATGAACATAGGAAATTTCTGATGACGAACATCATTTCGGTATTTGCAAATACTGCGAAGACGAGCGCGGCCTGTTCGACAGAATCTTCCTAGATGATGGTAGGCGCCTCAGCATCAAGCTGGACGAGAACTTTGAAGTGGATACAATAAGTCACAATGACAAGTCTTTTTTCGTAATTAAGCATGACATCTGCTTCATTTTGCTTCAACTTATAATTTAATTTTTTTACTATTCTACTAGCGTATCCCCTGCCATGCAAGAGTTTTTGTCTTGGATAAGATAGGTTTCAATCCTATGAAAACTACTATGGAGGTAAAGAGAGTTTACTTGAAGACCGAGCATGGTTATACTTTTCACGCAAAATTATACAACGCAGACACCTACACCTATTTTGAAAGCAAAACATGGAAAGCACTATGCAAGACTTATGCATTTGAGTCTGATATGGTTATCACCTTTGATATTTGTCCAGAAGATGATACTGAAGGTAATATCGACATCTGGGTCGATGTGCAGACGCCTCCAGTTATACCATTATGTGAGTTTCTCAACCATATTTATGCCTTTGATATTGTTTATTCAAAAATAGTTGACAACTAATTTCTATTGACAGCTTATTTGCATTCAAGCAAACATGTCCAGGACTTGGTAGACAGGACCTACTAATGTCCCGGGGCTGAACTAAACTACGAGGAGATAAGTGATTATGTTTCATGGCTTGAGGATCTTCATACTGTCAAGACAAATTATTTTTCTGGACTTAAAAATCTTAGTACTCTAAACGTGCGACCAATAGTGTTCGTACTTAACTACGGTCACGTCTATTTAGGAAAGATGGTAAGCTTTTTACTATTTGTCCTCAGTGCATCTTTTGCATACATTATTTTTTAAGCTAAACTTCGTTGCTAAGTATGTTACTATACGATGTTCTTCAACGGGGACTCCTGATGAATGTTGTGCCTCATTGGATTGAGACTAAAGGTCGCATGAGATTGGTTAGCTTACGACCAAGACATCCTAAAATGAACTTTAGTGATTTCTAATAGCGAGGAATGCTTAATAGTGAAAGACTGGAGCAAAATTGTGAACGATCACTCAGAAGTACTAGGGGGCAACAATCAGAAGCGCATCCCACAATTAGGACACAGGTTCATCTGCATGCTCCAACATGATGAAGCAGGAGTTCTACACATGTTTTATGCTATTTTACCCGAGAGAGAGCAGCAGGAGTGATTAGCTAGCTAGAAATGAGTTTGAAGATGATGATGTGCTACACTATGACTATGATGATTAAATAGCTAGTGTTGGTGGTAATGACTATGATGATTATTATTAGCTAGTATTGGTGGTGATTAGATAGCTACGGCAGCTAGTGTTGGTGGTGATTAGCTAGCTAGAATGAGTTTGAAGATGATGATGTGCTACACTATGACTATGATGATTAAATAGCTATTGTTGGTGGTAATGATTATGATGATGATTAAATAGCTTGTGCTGGCGGATTAGATTCAAGTGGACACAACATGTGGTGCACATCGAAAGTACGACTAGTCCAAACTATATCAAGTTTGGATTAGTAGTATACTTTTGACATGCACCACAGGTTGCCTCCACTTGAACCTAATCCACCTTCATTTGACACACTGTTATGGAAATAATGATATAAACCTCATAATTGGTATTGTACCAAAATTTGTATAACGGCGTATAAATACACTAAAAATAAAAAATTGAAAAAAATAATACTAGTAGCAATGGATAGTAAACACGCTGCTACTAGCTAGATTAGTAGTAGCGCGGGAGTGAACACACGCCGTGGCTATATGTCTTAGCAGTAGCGCGTGTCGCACGCGCTACTGCTAAGTAATAGCTGTAGTGCCTTACTGGTAGCGTGGTGTCCCGCGCTACTAGTGGGCATTAAACACGCGCTACTACTAGGGTTTTCTCTAGTAGTGGTATTCAATGCACTTTATATGAAAGTTTTTATTATATCCCTCTTGGATGCCTATCATATTAGGACTAAATTTATAACCAAAGTAAATTACCATGTTGTTCTAAAAGACACTCAAAATAATATAAGTGAAACAAAGCCGCCGCCATGCTCTAAAAATTTATAAGTGAAGTACTAGAGCAATATTGTCTAGCTCAAAAGATATAAGTGAAGCACATAGAGTATTCTAATAAATCACCATTCATGCATGTCTCTCCCAAAAGGTGTGTACAACAAGTATGATTGTGGTAAACTAAAAAGCAAAGACTCAAATCATACAAGACGCTCCAAGCAAAACACATATCATGTGGTGAATAAAAATATAGCCTCAAGTAAAGTTACCGATAAACAAAGACGAAAGAGGGGATGCCTTCTGGGGCATCCCCAAGCTTAGGCTTTTGGTTGTCCTTGAATATTACCTTGGGGTGCCTTGGGCATCCCTAATCACAGGCTCTTGCCACTCCTTATTCCATAGTACATCAAATCCTTACCCAAAACTTGAAAACTTCACAACACAAAACTCAACAGAAAATTGCATGAGCTCCATTAGTATAAGAAAATAAATCACCACTTTAAGGTTGTAAGTGCATCTAGTGCCCCTTAGTGATTTTGGTGTATTGAACACTTATAGGTTAAGGGACTAATGTGTTTATGAGTGTACACAGGTCTATAAGTCTATGAGGAGTTTGATATTTACAGAGAAAGTCGACCCTGAGGGAGTCCTGGATTAGGGGGTGTCCGGATAGACGGACTACCATCATCAGCTGAACTATCATCGGTCGGACTATCATCATCGACCGGACTCCAAGACTATGAAGATACAAGATTGAAGACTTCGTCCCGTGTCCAGATGGGACTTTCCTTGGCGTGGAAGGCAAGCTTGGCGATACGGATACGTAGATCTCCTACCATCGTAACTGACTCTATGTAACCCTAGCCCTCTCCGGTGTCTATATAAACCAGATGGCTCTAGTCCGTAGGACAACAACAACAACAACAACCATTACAATCATACCATAGGCTAGCTTCTAGGGTTTAGCCTCCTTGATCTCGTGGTAGATCCACTCTTGTAAACATCCACAATATCAATATCAATCAAGCAGGATGTAGGGTTTTACCTCCATCAAGAGGGCCCGAACCTGGGTAAAACATCGTGTCCCTTGTATCCTGTTACCATCCGCCTAGATGCACAGTTCGGGACCCCCTACCCGAGATCCGCCGGTTTTGACACCGACATTGGTGCTTTCATTGAGAGTTCCTCTGTGTCGTCACCTATAGGCTTGATGGCCTCTTCAATTAACAATGACGCAGTCCTGGGTGAGACTTTTCTCCCCGGACAGATCTTCATATTCGGCGGCTTCGCACTGCGGGCCAACTCACTTGGCCATCTGGAGCAGATCGAAAGCTACGCCCCTGGCCGTCAGGTCAGGTTTGGAAGCCTAAACTTCACAGCCGATATCCGCGGGGACTTGATCTTCGATGGATTTGAGCCACAGCTGAGCGTGCCGCGCTGTCACGATGGGCACGACCTAACTCTGCCGCCGGACAGCACCTGGGAGGCCGCACACGAATCCGCTCCGACCCATAGTCTGGAGCCGATCGCTCAGATCGAGGACGGATGGCTGGACACCGCCTCGGGAGCTGCAACTTCTACGGCGATGGAGCCGAACACTTAACTTGTCCCGCATAAAGCCCGTGACTCTGAGGTGCCGGACTCTCTGCCGGACTCCGAACCTCCTGCGCCCCTGCCAGTCGAATCCGATTGGGCGCCGAGCATGGAATTCACCGATGCGGACATCTTTCAGCACTCACCCTTCGGCGATATCTTAAATTCGCTGAAGCGTCTCTCGCTATCCGGAGAGCCCTGGCCGAACTACGGCCAGGATGGTCGGGACGCGGACAATGAAGAAATTCAAAGCCCACCCACCACCCACTTCGTAGCCACCGTCGACGATCTAACCAATGTACTAAACTACGACTCCGAAGACATCAACGGTATGGACGACGATGCCGGAGACGATCAAGAACCAGCGCCTACAGGGCACTGGAAGGCCACCTCGTCACATGACATATATATGGTGGACACCCCAAAGGGAAGCGATACCAAGGAACAACGGGACGCGGCAGAGGATAATCCCGCCGATAAACAACCAAAACGGCAACGTAGATGCCGCCCTAAGTCCCGCCTCGATCAAAGCAGCATTCCTAACGACCCAGCGATAGAGCAGGGCAAACCAGCGGACGCCGAAGAAACAACCAAGCAACCATTCGAACAGGACGAACCGGATAATCAACCCCTTCACGGAGCAACCAACAGTCCGGACACACCACCGGAGCATAAGAACCTTCACAAAAGACTCGTCGCCACTGCAAGAAGTTTGAAGAAGGAAAAACGGAAGCTCAAAACAGCGGAAGACATACTCAGAATGAAGTGGAGCAAAATACTCAAGACCGCAGACAAATATGGCAATGGCCATCAAACAAAGAGCTACCCAAAGCGCAAGCTGCTGCCAGAATTCGATGAGGAAGCCATAGAGCCCTCACAGTCAAAAAATAAAGAGGCCGCCTGGCCGGATAGACGGCCAGATGACAGGCCAAAAGCGAGAAGCGGCGCCGCACACAAGCCGACTTATGATCCTGGGAAAACGGACGACCCAACTAGGTCCATCTACGGGCCAAAAAAGAGGGCCCCAGGAAGTAACACAACACGAAAAGTGTTCGAAGACAGCGGCACACCCAAATACAGGGGCGCCACACACCCGCTATGTTTTGTCCATGAGGTGCTGGATCATGAATTTCCAGCAGGGTTCAAACCCATAAACATAGAGGCATACAACGGCACAACAGACCCAGGAGTCTGGATAGAAGATTACATACTACACATACACATGGCTAGAGGAGATGATCTCCACGCCATAAAATACCTACCCCTCAAGCTCAAAGGGCCAGCTCGGCATTGGCTCAAAAGCCTCCCAGAAAACACCGTTGGAAGTTGGGAAGAGCTTGAGGACGCGTTTAGAGCAAACTTTCAAGGGACTTATGTCCGCCCTCCGGATGCAGACGATCTGAGTCATATAACCCAACAGCCCGGAGAGTCAGCGCGCAAATTCTGGAACAGGTTCCTTACCAAAAAGTACCAAATAGTCGACTGTCCGGACGCGGAAGCCTTAGCAGCTTTTAAACACAACGTCCGAGACGAATGGCTCGCCAGACACCTCGGCCAAGAGAAGCCAAGAACAAAGGCCGCGCTAACAAGCCTCATGACGCGCTTTTGCGCAGGAGAAGACAGCTGGCTAGCAAGATGCAGCACCAGCGACCCGAGTACATCCAAGATCAGAGATGGAAACGGAAAATCATGGCGCAGGAAAGATCAGCGCCGGAATAAAGAAAAAAGCCCAAAGGGCACGGCGGTCAACGCCGGATTCAAAAGCTCACGGCCAAACAATAAAACACTGCCTCTTAAGGACAACAGCGACGAGCTATCAAATTTAAACAAAATTTTAGATCGGATATGTCAAATCCACAGTACCTCCGAAAGGCCTGCAAACCATACCAACCGAAATTGTTGGGTTTTTAAACAGTCCGGCAGACTCAACGCCGGACACAAGGGGTCGATGCGCCAAGCGAGGACGATGACGAACCCCACCAGCAGAGCACCAGAAGTAAAAAGACTTTCCCACAAGAAGTCAAAACAGTAAACTCACTTCATGTGATAGTACGGAAAACCAACACGGCACTCGCTAAGACAAGTGTCGCACGGTCCACCCCAGCGGAACACCGAAATTGGATGTCAAAACCAATCACTTTCGACCACCTGGATTAGTCCAGAAGTATCCAGAACGCAGGATAGACTGCCCTGATACTGGATCCCATAATAGACGGACTGCAATTCACGCAGGTTCTGATGGACGGCGGCAGTGACTTAAACCTGATATATCCGGACACAATCCGCAAGTTGGGATAGACCCTACTACAATTCGGCATAGCCGCACTTCCTTAAAAGGAGTGGCGCCAGGCCCTTATGCCAGGTGCACAATTTCATTATTAATAGAAGTTGTGTTCGGGTCACCTGACAACTTCCGACGAGAAAAGCTAACCTTTCATGTCGCCCCATTTAAAAGTAGCTATCAAGCATCACTGGGATGGGAAGCTTTCGTCCGCTTCAATGCAATACCACATTACGCGTCTCTTATGCTTCAAATGCCCGGTCCATGTGGCATCATTTCATTAAAAGGTTGCCTGAGACCCCGGACACGGCTGGACGAGTCCGGAATAAATAAGCTAGGGGCTACCTAGCCACACACCCCTTCACAAGGGTTTGTACATATAAGCCATGATGAGCTAGCATAGGCTCAGCTTTATTAATCTATATTTCAATTTTTATGCACTTTCTCGCACGATTTCTTTTCAAACTAAGTTCCTCTCTTTTTACAAATGAACAGCATGCACACCCGTCCAGGATACGGCACAACGGAGACACAGGCGCAGATGTGCAGTAGGGACCCGTTGCAAGGACTCTTTTCAGACTAAGACCCTACGGAAACCTTTCTTACTGTCTCTTGTTGCTATAATCCCCTGGTTTCTTATTATAACCAGAGTGGAGACTGGCGTTTTGGCACCGGCCGCGCCAGAAGAACTTGCCCGTACCTGGACACAAGGGGCTTAGGGCATTGTTTTGCCCGCTTTTGTAAAGACCGAACACCTTCGGGAGTGTTCGGCGTCTCGAGTTAGGCCTTATATGCATCAGCTCCGAATCATGTCTTTGGTCAAATGTTGGGTTTGCCCGGCTCCTGTGTTTTGCTGCCTTACGTTCCGTATCATCGGCTAACGCGGCACCAGGAGAACTACTACGATTGTGCCCCAGTTCGGCTAGGCGAGCACCTCAGTAGAGAAATCTGAAAACTGACTGTCATGATACAGCGAGAGACTTGTCAACCACTCGATCGACCATGGGAATGTTTAGAATTCCTCCGCTTTGACGAAGGGCCGTTTCCCAGTCAGGCACATAGCGCCCCAAATTCGGAGAGCGCGGTGCCCCCAGGGGTTATATCGTAGCCCCACCCTCGAACTCCATGGCTAAGTGAAAGTGATAAAGCATTATAGTCCGGTTGCCTCGTTTCCTATGCTACCACCTCCTTTACAGGACCGAGACGTCGGATTAAGTGTGAAAACACGCTATTTTTTGCAAACACCCCCGCACCTTATGCGTGGGGGCTGAAGCCGACGACTGCCATCTTTCAGGTTATACACACGTATACATGAACGGACCCATAGGAGATACTCTATTACTTGAACGCACAAGTATAAAAGGCGCTTACATCATAAATATTGTTCTACATCATAAAAACGTTCATTCGAACGTAAAATTTTTTGAGCACTGCGACTCTATTACACGAGCACCATGCAGCACTTCGCCAAAATAGTGCTCGGTGGGTAACCGGTTATCGTCCGAACCCGGGGTCGCAACAGCGGTGGCATCCATCTCTGTCCAATGTGACTTCACACGGGCGAGTGCCATCCGCGCACCCTCTACGCAGGCCGACCGCTTCATCGCCTTAATTTGCGGCACCGCTCCAAGAAATCGCTGCAATAAGCCAAAGTAACTCTTCAGCTCGGGCCTATCCGGCCAGACATGGGTCACTATATCCGTCATAGCAAGCCCGGACAATCTATTTAGCTCAGCCCACTCGGCCAAACGGTCGGTCAGCGGAAGTGAACACTCCGGACTATGGAATTGAGACCAAAACAGCTCTTCCGTCTTGTGATCCTTCTGGCTTCAAAAATGCACAACGGCATCCGCCGCACTCGCTGCTAAGTCCATGTAAGGGTCCTCTGGACCCCACAATCGGCCCATCTGAGCATACTTTGGATCCGTAAACCTTCGGTGCAGCAGAAAAGGCTTGCCAGCTACAATTTCTCCGGCCTGGTGCAGCTCTTCTTTTATAGCCCGCATTGCAGAGCGGGCATCCTTGGCTTCGGTGGTGGCCTTCTCCAGGTCTTCTTGCCCCGCTAGGCGCTCCTTCCCAAGAGCCTCATTGCGGTCGGTAGCATCTTTTAACTTCACGGCCATTTCAGCCATCTCTTCCCTGCTCCGACAGTGTCTGGCCCTTTCGGCCGCTAACTCCTCGGCCGCCCTCGAGGCCGCCGCATTACTCCTTCTGGCCTGCTCCTTGGCTTGAGCAAGTTCGGTCCGAAGGCTCTCCATAGCAGCGGCACTATCTGCATTTCACACACGCGTTGTAAGGAGCTGGCTTCGGCTCCCTTACCAAGTGACCACACAGAAACACTTACCTTGCGACTCATCAAGTCGCCTGTTGACCAGCGTGATGTCCACATCCGCAACAGCGAGTTGCCGCTTTAGTTCAGCAACTCCATCAGTCCGGCTGGCCCCCAGACGACCGCAACCTGCATCGGCATGGCGGAAATTTAAACCTGCGATTTTGATCCTCGGCACGCTGTCGATTTCGACAACCTACTGAGTCTCAGGGGCTACTATCTATACAGGGCGCATTCTATATGCGAAACTGTTAAAAGGTGTGTCATTTTTACGTACCACAAACCCCGCCAGCAAACTCCTGACGGCATTATACAACCCGCCTTCGGCGGACGAAATCCTTTCAATCACCATGCTCATCAATGCGTGGTGATCTTCTGAGATAGACGCCTTCTCAAGCAGATCCTTCAGCCGTACACCAGTTGGCGCCGAACTATCCGGCTTTGCCAAACCAGGGGGCTCCCTCCGTGACGACACTTCAGGCTCGTCCGCCCTATCCGACGGCGCCCCGGACGAAGGCGTCTCGCTCTCCATCATCTCCGGACAAAGGTCCCCCAAAGATGAGCTCATTTGCGAAGGACGGAGATCCGAACTACAAGGTAAAAACTTTAGTTATCCTCAGAAGCACAAATAGGGATGTCCCTTATTATAAAACTCCTTTCTTTCTACTTACGGCTCGTTGGAGGGCTGATTCTCAAAGGGAGATTGTGCGTCCGGGGCCTCCCCGGACGCAGGGCCCTCTGGCGAAGATTTCTTCCCCCGTTTAGGGGCTTTTGCCCCTGGGTCCTCGGAGGCAGTCCTCGTCTCCCCTTGGAGGGAGGGATTCTCGATCCCCCCTCTTTCAAGAGCCTCCTTAGGCGAGGCACTAGCTTTCCTGCTTTCCCCTTCGCCTTCCTCTGGAGGCGCAACCTCAAGCATCCGGACCAGCACGGAATCCGGCGCGGTCTCGGGGAGGGGGGCCGGACACCATATCAATTTTGCTTCCGCTATCCACTCCTGTTTAGAAGGAAGTTGGTAATAAGGAGAATTATCGAAAGGCAAACAAATGGTATGTCTGGACTTGGAAGTACTTACTTGAGAATCCGGGCGATTGCAGCTTAGGCCAGCATCCTCGGTCAATTCCGGACGCGCCTCTTGCGATCCGAAGAATAATTTGTACATCTCTAGGGGTGTCATACCAACGAAGTGTTGAAGAGTCCGTGGGCCCTCCGGATTGAACTCCCACAGCCGGAGAGGGCGGCGTTTGAAGGGCGGGAGACGCCTAATCAACATAACCTGCATTCCCACCACCATATCGACCTCCCTCGTTTGGAGATCTCGAATCCGGCCCTGCAGTAGGGGCACGTCCTTTGACGGCCCCTAGTTGAGCCCTTGGTTGACCCACGCCGTCAACCGTCGTGGAGGTCCCGGGTGGAATAAGGGCGGCGACTTTTGTCTGCGGCCCCTCGGAACGGTAATATAGAACCACTCTTGTTGCCACGGGCCGAGCTCCTCTTGGAAGGATCCGGCGGGCCACGGGGCATCGGCCCTCCTACTTATGGCCGCCCCGCCGCACTCCGCTTGACGCCCCCCGATCATCTTTGGCGCCACATTGAAGGTCTTCAGCCATAGGTCGAAGTGAGGGGTGACGCGGAGGAAGGCTTCGCAGACAACAATAAATGCGGAAATATGGAGGATGGACTCCGGAGCCAAATCGTGGAATTCCAACCCATAGTAAAACATGAGCCCTCTCACAAAAGGATCCATCGGGAAGCCTAAACCCCGACGGAGGTGGGATACAAAAACGACATACTCGCCGGGCTCGGGGGTGGGGATGGCCTGCCCTTCGGCAGGCAACCTGTGCAAAATCTCATAAGCCAGGTACTTGGCCTCCCGCAGCATTAGCACGTCCTCCTCCGTGACGGAGGAGGGCATCCACCGGCCCTGGAGGTCTGAACCGGACATCGTTGAAGGTCCGAAGCGCTCGAATCTGGAGCTCTAGGTGCTGGAACTTGGAGCGGTGAGAGGATTCGATGGAGGATTGAAGAAAAGAAACGAGCCTTGGTCCTGTTATAAAGAGGGAGAATACCAAGAGCCGTCTCCGTGACCGTTTGGGACTCGCCTTCGATAGAGGGGGTGTGGCGACGGGCGCGGTTGGGTTACCCACATCCGTATTGATGAGAATCCCGGATTAAGGGGGAACACGATCTCTGCTTCGACAAGACGTGCCAAGGAAACCGCTTCGCTAAATGCGCTGAGGTGGTAGAGTAAAAAATGATTCAAGTAATGGCTTGGTAGTGGCGTGACGTCATGCCGCAAAAAACGTCAGCAGATTGAACTTGTGTATATATTATTCTCTCTATGGTGGAATGTGGAATTTATTTTGCAGAGCCGGACACTATCCTGGTGTTCACAATCTTCTATCATTCGGAGGAGGAACCTGCCTTGCAATGCCAAGCAATATACGCGCCGGACTTATCGTCATTGAAGCCTGATTCAGGGGCTACTGAGGGAGTCCTGGATTAGGGGGTGTCCGGATAGCCGGACTACCATCATGAGCCGAACTATCATCGGCCGGACTATCATCATCGACCGGACTCCAAGACTATGAAGATACAAGATTGAAGACTTCGTCCCGTGTCCGGATGGGACTTTCCTTGGCGTGGAAGGCAAGCTTGGCGATACGGATACGTAGATCTCCTACCATTGTAACCGACTCTATGTAACCCTAGCCCTCTCCGGTGTCTATATAAACTGGATGGCTCTAGTCCGTAGGACAACAGCAACAACAACAACAACCATTACAATCATACCATAGGCTAGCTTCTAGGGTTTAGCCTCCTTGATCTCGTGGTAGATCCACTCTTGTAAACATCCACAATATCAATATCAATCAAGCAGGACGTAGGGTTTTACCTCCATCAAGAGGGCCTGAACCTGGGTAAAACATCGTGTCCCTTGTCTCCTGTTACCATCCGCCTAGACGCACAGTTCGGGACCCCCTACCCGAGATCCGCCGGTTTTGACACCGACAGACCCCTAAAAATGAATATCTTCGACTGAAGATTTTGGTATTCCTGAAGACTTTCATGAAGACTTTGAAAGTGAAGAAATTGGTGTGTCCGTGAAGACTTGATATTCATGCAAGGAATATGAAGCTTGAAGGCTTTCGTTTTCATAGTTTTTTTTCTCTTTCTTGAGTCATAGGAAATACCGTACTGTTAAAGGGGGTCGAGGAAATACTAAGGAAAATTTTCCATGTGATGCTCAACTCAAAATCCTACACCTACCAATCCCTTCGAGTGAAGCCATTGGAAATCTCATACAGTTCAGTCAATTTCTTCATTGACAGAGACGAAGTTCTTCTGGTCGCTGAGGAAGTTGTTCTGACTGAGGAGTTAGGAATTCGCGAGTGCGGATTGCCTACACAGTGAGGAACATGATAGCCCTGAGGAATTTGAGAGTCAAATTTCCGACCATTGCTGTGCTACGCGCCAGCTGTCCCAAAATATCTTATCCACCTAACGGTCATATCATTGAAGGGCATTTATGTCTTATCATGTCGGGCTGCTCCCTAGGCTATAAATAGCCGCCCCCTACAACCACTAGCTGGTTGGCTGCTCCGAGAGAAACTGACACTTGTCATTTGAGAGCAACCGATCCTCCACAAACTTTGAGCGAAAATCATCGAGTGAGGAAAAACCCAAACCCCAAACACCTAAAAACCCAAAGTGATTGAGCATCACTGAAGAGATCGATCCTGCGTGGATCCGATGCTTGTTACCTTTGAAGGTTGTGCTTCTTCTAGACGGTTAGGCGTCCTGGTCTAGAGCATCAAAGAGGAATTGCGGATCACTGAGTGACCAAAGTCTGTGAAGGTTTGGAAGTCGCGTGAAGACTTAGCACGAGTGATTGGACGAGGTCTGTGTGACCTTAGTTCAAGGAGAATACGGTGAGGACTTGGTGTCCTGAGCTGCGTGCTCAATGACTGGGTGTCTGGGACTGTGTGTCCTCGAGTTTAAATACTCAGCCGCTCCAACCAGACATACAACTGAGACAACCGTTGGAACTGGTCTACCAAATCATTGTCTTCACCAACCTTACTAGTTCTATTTCCTCAACTCTTTCATTTCCTCATTACTATGTTGAGTGATTGTTCATATCTGTGTTTGAAGACTTTGACTGAAGACTTTCTCAATTTCCTCAGTTCAATTTCTTCAGTCAGTTTGTCTCCATCTTGTGTTATCCTGTGTTTACGATTTCTGTACTCTGTGTTTGTCTTCATTTCATCATGATGACTATGTTTGTATTCTGTCATGCTTACTTCTGAGTATTTATTCCGCTGCAAGTAGTTCTTTGCTAAGGAATTTCCTCACCGGCAAATTCCTCAGTGAAGAATTCATAAAAATCGCCTATTCACCCCTCCTCTAGTCGATATAACGCACTTTCAATTGGTATCAGAGCAAGGTACTCCCTTGTTCTGTGTGATTTTGGTTTAACCACCTGGAGTTCTAGTTATGTCGACTGCAGGATCAAGGAACGTTTCCTGCCCCATCTTTGACGGTCATGAGTGTAGGACCTTGAAGTATGTCTAGAGGGGGGGTGATTAGACTACTTGACCAATTAAAAACTTAACCTTTTCCCAATTTTAGAGTTTGGCAGATTTTAGCTATCTTAGGACAAGTCAAGCAATCATCACACAAATCAAGCAAGCATGCAAAGAGTATATGGGCAGCGGAAATTAAAGCATGCAACTTGCAAGAAAGTAAAGGGAAGGGTTTGGAGGATTCAAACGCAATTGGAGACACGGATGTTTTTGGCGTGGTTCCGATAGGTGGTGCTATCGTACATCCATGTTGATGGAGACTTCAATCCACGAAGGGTAACAGTTGCGTGAGTACACGGAGGGCTCCACCCACGAAGGGTCCACGAAGAAGCAACCTTGTCTATCCCACCATGGCCGTCGCCCATATACTCAAGGGTTACTCTTCCATGTCACATACATCTTGGTGGGGTGCTCAAAATAATAAATATTGAATACATGCACTCATCACCAAGCAAGGTGAATGATCACATAGGATAGATAAGATAATATCATCAAACATGCATAAGTGTAGCTTATGATCAAACACATGATCATCAATGTCTCACAAGAATAGCATAGTATCTCAAGCAATCAAAAGCAAACAAGTTTTAACCACGAAATCAAGAGAGAACAAAAGCAACACTCTCTCTCTCGAAGCCTATGATCTATACATTTTTCTCCCCCTTTGGCAACAAGTTACCAAAAATTCATAGAAAATGCATAGTGCTAGGTCGTCTCTCAGGCTTGATCTTCAGGTGGTGGTGTCGGGATAACTCCAATAACGAAGGCTTCAGTTGAAGTAGAGGGTGCTGGAGTTGATGCTGGAGCTGGTCGCACTAGAGCTGTAGGAGCTGTAGCTGGTGCAGATGATGTTGCTCTACTGTCTGTCACAGGCACTCAACTGACCTCTAGGCTCTAGGCACTCTGGCAAACACATTAGTGGTAGTCTTGCCCCGCCTCTCCTGCATGTCATCCTGCAGCTGAGCTGAGCTTCTTCTTGAGCTCTACTTTCTTGGAAGTAGCCTCATCCTCTTCAGCTCTATAATCCTCATCTTCAGAGTCTGAAGTTCTCTTCTTCCTTTGCCTGGTAGCAGATTTAGGTAGGTTGCTAGGAGTGCTTCTGCTGCCTTCATCTGAAGTGCTAGAGGGACTAGTGCCTTGACTTATGTCAATCTTCTCTTCTGACCTATTCTGGCTGTCACTCTGGTCTGACATGCTGCAAACACTGACTGCTGACCCTGTGAAGAGTTATAGATGAGATAGAGTGGATGAGTATCACAAAACGCAGAGACTTTTGCAAAACAACGATTCAAAAATTCAGTTTTAGTTTTCCATAGAAAGCATTTCAGATCAACCGATTTTAAAACTCGGTGATACCGAAGTAGTTTTGGAACCTAAACTGATGAACTCGGTTGGACCGAGTCAGAGTTCGGTGGCACCGAGACTGCTAGGGTTTCACAAAGTCCTAAAATCGGTCTCACTGATTAGCAATTCTCGGTCAGACCGAGAGTTACTAGTCCAATGGCATACGCCAAATCGGTGGGACCGAGTTTTTCAACTCGGTGGGTCCGAGATGGTTTCGGCGGAAGCCTAACCCTAAAATTTTGAATCTCATCTAATCTACGGATTGCAATGAATCGATAGGAGTGTTTCAATCGTGGCAAGAATCAATAAGAACACAATGTGCTAGGAATCAGACGAGGATAGCACAGTGATCGAGTCCATAGCCAAGCTCGGTGATGAACTCGCTACGACGGCAACGGCGGGGTTGAACTCCGTTGACGGCGGCGGAGACCAGTGACAGGAGGTGGCTGGCGACGAGGAGACGATCCGGAGACCTTGGAGGCAGAGTGAGCTATTGCGCGGGCAAAGGGGTTCGGAGGAATTTCCAAATTTTTGCCCGTGACTATATATAGCCCGACCCTGTCGGTGTGACCGAGTGGAACAACTCGGTGGCACCGAGATGCATAACTGTGTACAGTTACAGCAACTCGGTGTGACCAAAAAGTTCAAATCGGTTGCACCAAGATTGAAAACTTAGATCGACTTAATGATCTCGGTAGGAACGAAATGGTGGAATCGGTCAGACCGAGAGTCACAAAGAAGTTTCGGAAGTTTAAGTCTATGACGAATCGGGGACTCCGAGTGCTCCTCACACAGAGTGGTTTGAATCTTACTTGATCAAATGTTGTGATGTAGCATGAATAGAGTTTGAGACGAGAAAAACATAGATAGCTGGAGAAGGTTCTTAGGCATTCTTGTCCATCCACTTGGCAAGAAGAAAAAGAGGCAAGTCAATCAAAACAACAAGTGGATGTCCTTGAATGAGTAAAATATGCACCAACATGCTCACTCAATAAGATGGCAAATGAAATATGTGGCAAAACATGTACAACCAATTCTAGCATCTATCAAACAATTTGCGATGACTAGGTCATCTATATATGAGTATATTGACTTAGGAGTCAAATGAGAACATTTGATCATAGGTCATACTCATCTTTTAAGCTCAAGTGGGGTTACCACTTTTACATAATGCATTGATGTGTTCACACCATTAGAGTTGCTTTGACTCAATTCTTAGAGTTAAGCTCCCCCTAGATGTGAGATCCCCCCTTAGAGGGATGAACTAACCTTGGGTTTTGTCGATGATGACTTCAAGTAGGCGTTGAAGATGTGGATGCTCAATGTTGATGTAGATCATTTGGAGCAATCCGTTGGAGTGAGTTGCACTTTCAACTTACCTAGATGGGTTAGTCCCACAAGGAACAAACAAGAATATCCATAGACATAGAGTGATGCACACATAAGATAATGTCTATGAAATCATTAGATTACCTTGTCCCTTGTCTTACCAACATGAGGGTTTGTGACTCCTTGAACTAGTGCAAGATGTGGAAGTTGATTGCACTTGTCCTTGCCATAATGATATGAGTGAAGAATGTTGGCGGAGTCACCCTCAAGAACTCTCTAGTTCTTCTTCTTCGGGATCCACATCATCTTGATGGGAATCCTTGGAGTTGTAGTTGTACTTGATGAAGTAGAACTTGACGTAGTCTTGGGAATCCACTTGAACGAGGCCTTAGGTGCTTCTTCAAATGCATCAATCTCTTCTTGAAGCTTGTCCTTGCCTTTGTTCTTGTGATCTTGTGGTGGAAGATCATCTTGTGCTTGTGTTCCCTTGAAGGAAGTAGGATCATACTTCTCTTGTTGAGGAACAAACTTTGACTTGGGGTATTGATCTTCTTCCCACTCAACTCCATTGGCATTGAACTTTCGTTCAAAACCAACACCTTGATTCTTCCGGTGTCTTCCTTGCTTGCGTACAATTTCCTCGAATTGCTTACTCCTGGCAAGGCTCTTGTAAACACCTTTCTCTATAATTTCCTTCAATAAGCTATTTTCTTGCCCAAGTGTGACTTGGCTAAGAGAATCATTAGTGGAATCAAGAGAACTACTAGAAGCAATGATATTGACATTATTATTGCTACTACTAGAGGAAGTATCTTTCTTGTACTTGTTACTAGACTTGACTTGAGGCATGTAAGTAGATAAGAATAAACACTTGGCAATGTAAGAAGAACTTTTCTTACGGAGATAATCATTGATTACTTTTAAGAACTCATGCTCTTCCTCAAGATTGAGCTTTTCAAAGCGTAACTTCTCATGAGCCCTTAAAAGTTCTCGATGATCTTCGAAGATAGTTTCATGAGACAACTTAAGAGTGTTTAGTTCTTTAGTTAGAAGCTCAATCTTCTCCTTATCATTGTCATTCTTTTTATCTTGATTAACATGATTAAATGACGTTTCTCATAGTATTCATCACTAGAGTTGTCAACAAGTAAATCATCATCCACAAGCAGGTCATCTTCATCACTATCGAAATCAACATACTCAGGATGTGCTACCTTTGGACCTTTGGCCATGAAGCATCTTCCAATTCCTTCATTTGGTGAACCAAATATGTCATAGGAGTTGGTTGACACAAGTGCTAGACCGTCAACACCTTCATCTTGAGTATATTCGGAGTCGGAGTGATAGCTTCTCTCGGAGTGTTTATCGGAGTCGGAGCCGGATACCCATTCACCAACATGAGCTTGATGTCTTCGTTTTGTGTAGCTCCTTGATGACTTGTCCTTCCTTTCCGAATCCTTGCTTCTCCGTGAGGGTCTTCGTTCATAACGATCATCTCTACTCCTCCTCTCTCTTGGTGGTGATTCTTCTCTTTTGCTTCTTCTTCTTGGAGAATCTTCTCTTCTTTTGTAGGGTGCCATACACTCATTGGAATAGTGTCCAGGTCTCCCACAATTGTGGCAATTGCGCTCTCGACTAGAAGATCTTTTGTCATGATAAGACCTTGACTTGGAGCTTCTTTCTTTGCTTCTACTCTTGTAGAATTTGTTGAAGTTCTTCACCATTAAGCTCAATTCTTCATTGAAGGTTTGTTTCTCACTTGATGATGTGGGGGCTAAACTTGAGGCTTTGTAAGCACCACTTGACTTGTTGTGAAGTTCCTCCTTATCCTTGAGTGACATCTCATGAGCAACTATTCTTCCAATGACTTCCGTTGGCTTGAGATCTTTGTAGTTTGGCATCATTTGGATCAATGTGCACACGGTAGCATACTTTCCATCCAATGCTCTTAGGATATTCTTGATGATGAATCTATCGGTCATCCCTTCACTCCCTAAGCCGGCAATCTCATTTGTAATAAGAGCAAGCCTAGAGTACATTTCAGCGACACCTTCACCATCCTTCATTTTGAACTTGTCAAGCTGACTTTGGAGCACATCCAACTTGGATTCCTTGACGGATTCGGTACCTTCATGCATATCAATCAAAGTATCCCAAATTTCCTTTGCATTCTCAAGACGGCTGATTTTGTTGAATTCTTCGGGGCACAATCCATTGAAGATGATATCACAAGCTTGAGCGTTGTATTGCAGCATCTTCAATTCTTCCGCATTAGCTTCACGGTTCGGCTCTCTCCCATCAAAGAATTCACCTTGCAAGCCAATACAAATAATTGCCCAAACGGCGGGGTTATGTCCGAGAATATGCATTTTCATCTTATGCTTCCAACTAGCAAAGTTAGTACCATCAAAGTAAGGACCTCTACGGTGATAATTTCCCTCACTAGACTCCATACTCTCCTAGGTTGTGAAACCAAGGCTATGACCACCAAAGCTATGGAAATCAAAGCAAATGGAGACCAAACCTCTGATACCACTTGTAGGACCTTGAAGTATGTCTAGAGGGGGGTGATTAGACTACTTGACCAATTAAAAACTTAACCTTTTCCCAATTTTAGAGTTTGGCAGATTTTAGCTATCTTAGGAAAAGTCAAGCAATCATCACACAAATCAAGCAAGCATGCAAAGAGTATATGGGAAGCAGAAATTAAAGCATGCAACCTGTAAGAAAGTAAAGGGAAGGGTTTGGAGGATTCAAATGCAATTGGAGACATGGATGTTTTTGGCGTGGTTCCGATAGGTGGTGCTATCGTACATCCACGTTGATGGAGACTTCAACCCATGAAGGGTAACGGTTGCGCGAGTCCACGGACGGCTCCACCCACGAAGGGTCTACGAAGAAGCAACCTTGTCTATCCCACCATGGCCGTCGCCCACGAAGGACTTGCCTCACTAGCGGTAGATCTTCACGAAGTAGGCAATCTCCTTGCCCTTACAAACTCCTTGGTTCAACTCCACAATCTTGTCGGAGACTCCCAAGTGACACCTAGCCAATCTAGGAGACACCACTCTCCAAGAAGTAACAAATGGTGCGTTGTGCTTCAAATGATAGTCTCCCCAACACTCAACTCTCTCTCATTGGATTTGGATCTGATGGAAAGAGGATTTGAGTGGAAAGCAACTTGGGGAAGGCTAGAGATCAAGATTCATATGGTAGGAATGGAATATCTTGGCCTCAACACATGAGTAGGTGGTTCTCTCTTAGAAATGGTAAGTTGGAAGTGTAGGTTTAGTCTGATGGCTCTCTCAATGAATGAAGAGGAGGTGGAGGGGTATATATAGCCTCCACACAAAATCTAACCGTTACACACAATTTACCAAACTCGGTGGGACCGATTCAACAGACTCGGTCGGACCGATTTAGTAAACCTAGTGACCGTTAGTGATTCTCGGTGGGACTGACATGCAACTCGGTGAGATCGGTTCGATTAGGGTTAGGGCATAACATAATCTCGGTAAAACCAATTACACAAACTCGGTGAGACCGATTTTGGTAATAAGCTCTCCAGAGAGTTGGTCAGTAAACTCGGTGGGACCGATTTGCTCTTTTCGGTGAGACCGAAATGTTACAAAAGGGAAACAGAGAGTTTACATTGCAATCTCGGTGGGACTGATCACTCACTTCGGTTTGACCGAAACGTTACGAAGGGAAATAGAGAGATTACAATCCCATCTCGGTGAGACCGAGATCCCTATCGGTAGGACCTATTTGCCTAGGGTTTGTGGCAGTGGCTATGACTTTTGAAATCGGTGGCTCCGGATAGGAAGAATCGGTGTGACCGATTTTGGCTTTAGGTTTTAGGTCATTTGTGGATGTGAGAAAGTAGCTGAGGGTTTTGGAGCATATCACTAAGCACATGAAGCAAGAGGCTCATTAAGCAACACCTCATCCCTCCTTGATAGTATTGGCTTTTCCTATAGACTCAATGTGATCTTGGATCACTAAATATAAAATGTAGAGTCTTGAGCTTTTGAGCTTGAGCCAATCCTTTGTCCTTAGTATTTTGAGGGATCCACTTTCATCATCCATGCCATGCCATTCATTGAGCTTTCCTGAAATAATAGTCTTGGAATAGCATTAGCTTACTGAGCTATATGTTGTTATGAATTACCAAAACCACCTAGGGATAGTTGCACTTTCAATGAGTATCCTCGATGGAAGGCCATGATGAAAAAGCGACTCATGGCTATGGACAGCGAACTGTGGACCGTCACCAAGATCAGTCTTACCGATCTATGCAAGATGGCTGAGGCTGATGACATTCGCAAGTACACACTGCTTAACCTCACAGCGAAGGATGTCATCTGCCCTAGTCTATCCGGAAATCAGTTCAGGAACGTCATGCATCTCAATCACGCGAAGCTAATCTGGGACCGTCTCTCTGAGGTCTATGAAGGTCATCGGACTCGTCATGATCCTTGGTTTGAGGATTACAAGGAATCTCTCAATGCGATGGCATTCGAACCAGAATCATCATTGTCTACCCCCTGCCTTATGGCAAACGGTGCTGAGGTAACCGAATCCTACCTATCCGAATCTAGTGATGATGAATCTGGCGATGAATTTGGACCTAGCTATGTCAAACTTGCTTCCCTTGCCTCTAAACAACAAAGAGCCTTGGAAAAATTTCATTACATGCTAAATAAGAGCGATGATATGTTGGGTGAAGAAATGGATCAGTCAAAAGCCTTGGCTGAAAGTCTTTAGGGATTCCATTCCAAGTTTGACGACCTTCAAGGTCATCATAATTCTCTCTTATCTGATCACGAGAAGCTTTCTCTTGAACTTCTTCAAAGAAAGCAAGATCTTGAGAAGCTAAGAGTGAGTTATGAAGATCTTCAGAAGGATCACGATTCATTACTTGCTCAACAAATCAGCGCTACTCAGGAAGAATTTGATCCTCCATGCTTAAAGTGCATTGAACGTGAATCTGCTAATTCTTCACCTGAATGTTGAAATGCTTCAAATGTTACAAATTCTTCATCTGCCTGTGCTATCACTAATTCCTCATCTGAGGACATTGCTAGTATCACTGATGATGCAGGGCTGAAGGAATTGTATATGACAGGCATGTACAAAAGCCTCAAAGGGCATCAGACTCTTTGTGATGTGCTTAAAAAGCAGATCCTCAACAAAAACCCTAGGAAAGAGGGTATTGCCTTTGAAAGGAAACTCAATGCTGATGGAACATATTGGAAGCCTGAGCAGTACCCCAAAACCTCATGGGTTGCTGCAAAGGGACCTCTAGTTGATCCATCTAACTTATCTGGCTTTACATGTGAATCTCCTCATTCTTCTGATGAGTCATTTGACTCCAACTATAAACTGTTCAAAAATCAGAATGGTGAAGTATTTGCTAGATATGTTGGCACTAACTGCAGGAACGGTTCCCCTATGAAGAAAATATGGGTTCCCAAAAGTTATGTTGAAAGTCTTCAGGTGAATGTCCTCATGACACCACTAGTGAAGAATAGGAACCCCAGATCAAACTCTTCATATGGACCAAATTCTTCATATGGATCCAAGTCCTCATACGGACAAAATTCCTCACGTAGATCAAATTCCTCAAAAGGATCAAAGTTCTCATATGAACATCATCGTGCTAACCCTTCTGTTTCGCAGGGTAGAGCTAAGGGCTATGAATATGCGCATTATTCTTCAAATCATTATGTTCATAAGTCCTCGAAGAATTTCTCTGCTTATTCATATGCTTACCCTAACCCATCTTATGTGAAGCAAAGTGGACTAGCTTCTATGCCACCTTTCTCATATGGTGCTTGTAGAGTGATGAATTCTTTGCCAACCCTTCAAATGTGGGTGGTAAAGAAAAATAACTAACTTCTTCCGCAGGGTCAGTTCTCCAGACGTGCTTTATCGTTTGAAGAATTTGCTGGGGGCCTGACAAAATGCCTGAAAGGATGCAGGTGAATCATGATGAAATGAACTTTCATTTCACACATCCTCACACTGCTTATCTGTGCTATTGCTTGATGAAATTGAACAGATGAATTTGATGTCATATTCTTCACTGATGAAGTATATGAGTTCGTAAGATGCACTAATTCATCTGCAGGATGATTAGCCCAAAGCAAATGAGTGGGTCCTCGATAGTGGATGTACAAATCACATGACTGGTGACAAGAACCTATTGATGGATGCTCGCTTATCACCGTCACATCTGAAGCATATCATCTTCGCTAACAAAGGCAAAAGTTAGGTATTGGGTCTAGGTAAGGTTGCGATCTCAAAGGATCGACACATGGACAAAGTCATGCTTGTCGAGTCCTTAGGATACAACCTCATGTCTGTCTCAATGCTTTGTGATCTCGATATGGTTGTTGTCTTTGGAAGATATCATTGTGTTGTGATCATGGAAGCTGACAATTACAAAGTCTTTGAAGGCTTTAGGAGAGGAGACTTGTACATTGTTGATTTCCCTACAGGACCACAACCTGCCGTGTGCTTACTTGCAAAAGCTTCAGAAGGCTGGCTATGGCATCGATGACTTGGTCATGCTGGCATGAGGAATCTGCACACGCTCATGAAGAAGAAGCATGTCATTGGCATTGAGAATGTCAAATTCCTCAAGGATCACTTATGCGGAGCCTGTGAAGCTGGAAAAATGACCAAGGCCAAGCATCCAACGAAGACTATCATGACCACTACTCGTCCATTCGAATTGATTCACATGGATCTCTTCAGTCCTAATCATTATTCTGCTGTGACAAATGATGCATCCCTATATGGTTTTGTTATTGTTGATGATTATTCTCGTTACACATGGGTACACATTGTCACTTACAAACATGAACTGCAGGAAGTCTTCAAACGATTTTCCTCGAGGGCTTCAACCAACTTTGGTGTGAAGATCAAGCACATCAGGAGTGACAATGGAACTGAGTTCAAGAATTCCGGTCTTAATGACTATCTTTATGAACTTGGTATTACTCATGAGTTATCTGCTCCTTATACTCCTCAGCAAAATGGCATCATGGAGCGCAAGAACAGAACTCTTGTTGAGATGGCTTGCACTATGCTTGATGAATACGAAACGCCTAATCATTTTTGGATTGATGCAATTGATACCGCAGGCCACATCATCAATAGAGTATATCTTCACAAATTCTTCAAGAAGACTGCCTATGAACTCCTCACTGACAAGAAACCCAATGTGAGTTATTTCAAAGTCTTTGGTGCTAAATGTTGGATTAGAGATCCTCATCACAATGCTAAATTCGCACCGAAAGCACATGAAGGTTTTATGCTTGGTTACGGAAAGGACTCGCACACCTACAGAGTCTTCAACAACGCTCTTCACAAGGTTGTTGAAACTCTAGATGTGCGGTTAGTTGAAACTTATGGCTCGCAAAGAGAGCACCTACCTTCTGTGATAAATGAACCAGCACCTGAGGATTCTATCAAGTTCAAGGCTACTTAGGATGTCATTCCTACCGAAGAATCTACTGAAGAATTCATTCCAGAATGCGAAGATCGTCGAGCTAATGTACCTGAGGAAAATGCTGAAGAAAATGGTGCTGATGAAAATGCTGATCAAGTTCCTCGACGACAACCAGCTCATCCTCGCGTTGCAAAAGAAGTGCAAGTTGAAAAGATCATCGATGACATTGAAGCACCAGGTCCTCTCACCCGCTCAAAAGCTTCACATTTATCTAACTTTTGTGGGCACTATGCTTTTGTATCTATCACAGAGCCCACTAAGGTAGATGAAGCATTTCTGGAGCCTGAGTGGATTCAGGCCATGCAAGAAGAATTACATCAGTTCGAGCTCAACAATGTCTGGGAACTGGTCAAACGTCCAGATCCTCGCAAGCATAATATCATTGGCACAAAATGTATCTACCGCAATAAGCAAGATGAAAATGGCCTTGTGGTGAGGAACAAGGCACGACTTGTAGCTCAAGGCTACACACAGGTTGAAGGAATTGATTTCGATGAAACTTTTGCACCTGTTGCAAGACTTGAGGCTATTCGCATATTACTTGATTATGCTAACCATCATAATATCACTTTATATCAAATGGATGTGAAAAGTGCATTCCTCAATGGTAAGCTTGAGGAAGAAGTATATGTTGCTCAACCCCCAGGTTTTGAAGATCCAAAGAATCCTGACAAAGTCTTCAGACTCAACAAGGCCCTCTATGGCCTCAAGCAGGCCCCTCGGGCGTGGTATGATACTTTGAAGGAATTCTTCGTGAAGAATGGCTTCACACCCGGTTCACTCGACCCTACTCTCTTTGATGGTGAACTGTTTGTGTGCCAAATATACGTTGATGATATTATCTTTGGTTGTACTGACCAACGTTATAGTGATGAATTTGCCTATATGATGAGTGAAGAATATCAAATGTCTATGATGGGAGAGTTGAAATTCTTTTTAGGTCTTCAAATTCGTCAACAGCACAATGGCATATTCATATCTCAGGAGAAATACCTCAAGGATGTTCTGAGGAAATTCGGCATGCAAGATTGCAAAGTAGTCAAAATTCCTATGCCCACAAATGGCCATCTATGCACTGATGAAAATGGTATTGACTTCGATCACAAGGTATACCGCTCCATGATTGGTTCTTTATTGTACTTATGTGCATCTAGGCCAGATATAATGCTTAGTGTTTGCATGTGTGCCCGATTTCAAGCTACACTGAAGGAATCACACCATAAGGTTGTGAAGCATATTCTTCGATATCTAGCTCACACACCAACACTAGGACTATGGTACCCCAAGGGCTCTACTTTTGATCTCATTGGATATTCTGACTCTGACTATGCTGGTGATCATGTGGACCGCAAGTCATCATCTCGTACTTGTTATTTCCTCGGACGATCTTTGGTCTGTTGGTCCTCGAAGAAATAGAACTGCGTATCACTGTCTACTGCTGAAGCTGAGTACATTGCTGCTGGTTCTTGCTGTTCTCAATTGCTGTGGATGAAGCAAACTCTCAAGGACTAAGACATCAACGTGAAGAATGTGCCTCTCTAATGTGACAATGAGAGTGCCATCAAGATTGCTCACAACCCAGTTTAGCACTCAAAGACAAAGCACATTCAGATTCGTCATCATTTTCTTCGTGATCATGTGTTGAAGGGCGACATTTCTATTGAGCATGTGAAGATTGAAGAACAGCTAGCCGATATCTTGACTAAGCCCTTGGATGAGAGGAGATTTAGCAAGTTGCGGTGTGAGCTAAATATCTTAGAATCTTCGAATGTTCTTTGAAAAGGACACACATCCTAACACTTATGCAAAATTGATGACTTAGATGTGCAACACATGAAGAAACGTTTTTCTTCAATCAATGAAGAATAACACTCTAAGTGTGAAGAAATTAATGAAGAATTTGATTCTCAGAACCCTACGACAATTGTACGCGGTGTCTGAAATCATCATTCTTATAAGGTGGGTCACGCCACCACCAAAGTTGAAAATCTTCAATTTGAGTCTTTTCTCAGTTTTTGAAATTCTTCAGTTTTTCAAATTCTTTAACTTTTCAAAATCTTCACTATTTCCATCGTTTTTCTTCATTGGATATATATATATATATATATATATATATATATATATATATATATATATATATATATATATATATATATAGACGGTCTATTCTGCTAATATTAGCAGAATAACTATTCTGCACACCACTTCCGCGCTGCATGCTGAACGCAAGTGCACTGCATCTTCTTGACGACGAGCACTGCAATATAGACTAGTGAACTTCTCGGCGGAAAAAACTGCACGCGTTGTTTTTTCGGTAGTGTTTTCGCTCTAATTTTTTAACCGTTTATCGGAATGAGGCGTGTAATATGCCGTTGAAAAGCTATGGATTAGGCGCAACTTCTACATGTTGGACAGTTTTCGAGACTTCACACGGTTTAAGAGCAGTTTTGAAAATGGTGCGGCGGATGACGAGTGACAGCGAGCGTTTTTTGGCGATTTCTTCTAAACCGCTCGTCGGAATGAAGCAAACGATACGCCGTTGGATAGATATCATCGAGGCGCATCTTTTTCATATATAAATGTTTCTCTAATTCCTTATGGTTTAAGAGCAGTTTCAAATTTACTAAATCACGGAACTCTGTTTTTCAATTTTTTTGAAATTTTCGGTACTGTTTTTGCTCCAGTTTTCTAACCGTTTGTCGAAACGAGGCGTGTGATACGCCGTTGGAAAGCTACGAACGAGGCGCAACTTTCATATGTTGAAATATTTTTGAAATTTCTTACGATTTTTAGTTAATTTTGAAAATCGTGCGGCTGACTTCGAGAGGCAGTGGCTGTTTTTTCGCGAAATTTTTACGAACGGCTGGTCGAAATGATTCGAATTATACGCTGTTGGAAATATATCGATGAGACGCAACTTTTTCATGTAGAATACACTCTCCAATTCCTCAAACACAAAAGAGCAGTTTCAATTTTACCAAAATGCGGAAACTCTATTTTTCGCGACACCCAAATCGACTTGTGTACTGTATCAGACAAAAGAACGCACTGCTTTAGACAGGAAGCCGCACCCCATCAGATGGGCAAGCGAACTGCTTGATTTTTTTTATTTACACGTAAATTTTCTCATCCGAGGAAGTGGATGGGACTTCACATCGGGCGTACATGAACCCCAAATGCATGGAGAAGTAAACCGCATTACTTTATTTCTCGTTTTAGTAACATTTTTTCTTTGCATTTACAAGATGAACAATATCATACATCGAACCGCACTGCTTCAGTTAGAAAACCGCACTGCATCAAATGGTCACTTACAAGATGAACAACATCAGACAGCCGACCGCACTGCTTCAGTTTAGAAAACCACACTGCATCAAATGACATTAGTTAGAAAACAACACTGCATCAAATGGTAAGTGAATGACATTACTTTTTTGTCATTTCTCTACCATTTTTCATTTAACACATCTTTGCACTTCACTTCCTTCTTTTTTTCTGTATGGAGTTCTGGGTTTCCACATTGGCGAGTTGTACATGTGCAAAGAAGCGAACAACATGGTCAAGGGAAATGAGCCGCAACACAATTCGAAATGAACTTCTTTGGTAAACAATTTTCGAACGAGTCCATATAACTTTTATACATAAAATCATCAAACACGGAAAACACCATTTTGCACTGCATGTCCACATGGTCGAAACTGCATGCTCATGTCTGAACATCACCATGTTTCGGTGCAAACAAATGAGACCCTACAATCTTTATACAAAAAAATCCACAAACACAAAAGCAGCGTCTGCACTGCATGTGCAGATACTCCAAACTGCAATTTATGAACACATTCAAATAAAGTCCCTGTAATTTTTATACATAAACCCCTCAAAAACAAAATGCACCATTTTACACTGCATGTTCACATGCTCCAAACTTCATGGTATGATCTGAGCCACACTGTAATTCATACGACCCACAACAAAGAAAGTCGGGGAGTTGCGGGCTCACGCGAGCTGGTCGTCAGAACTGCTTGGAGACGTCGGTGTACGTCATCGCATGGCGAGGTTGACTGCACCGAGTGACGACCTGGGTTGCATTCTGTCACGAGGTGAAACAAAACACCACGCGCATCCAAAATGCACGTTTTGTGTTGGAAACGACCTGCGGGTTGAATGGAAGTGCTGCTGCAAAATAATCAAAAAACTGCACTCAAACTGTTTTGTTACTAATTAGAAACAGGACTGCAGGATTTTTCAATAATTTAGAATAAGCTAATGAACCGCACTAGGTCCTTTCGTGGGAGTGCTGCTGCGCTCTCGCACTGAAACCGATCCATGTAATCGAACTGACACAACAAGTGGTGCGGACACGAGATGGACTCGCCAGAGAGAGTTTGCTCGCGGGAGGTGAGTTGCACGGGGGCGGCATGCGAGCTGCACGGGGAGCGGCAACCGAGCTGCACAGAGGCCAGTGATGCGGTGGGTGGTCGCTGCCACCCACTCCTACCCAGCTCCTCCCGGATCCAGGCGAGGGTGCCATCACCACCCTCCTACAGCCCACATCTCCCTCCTGTGCGCCGGCGGGCCGGGGCCTACGAGCCACCACGACCACCACCAGCCTTTCCATACGCTGGTCGGCGATAGATCCGAGCTGTCGCGCCCTGGCAAGCAGCTCCTCCGTGACCCCCGCAGTCAGACCCTCCCCTCCCCTGCCGTGCGGCTCCTCTCTGCAGAGGGGAGAGATGGAATTTTTGAAACACATCAGTGTAAAGGAGGATATCGTGGGGTAGGAATTGTATACGAGGCGGAGATGCTCATCAGAGGCCTCACCAGAGAGGAGATGAAGGCCGCCTGGACTCCTCCTCGGCCCTTGGCGGTGGACAGGTGTGCGATGAGGCACCAGTGGTGGTGCAAATCCGAGCAGTGATGGCCAAAGACGAGGATGACGACGATGTGGCTTGGCCGGCTGCATCCTCGCGTGGCCTGGCTAAGTTGGATCGCTGTCCATGCATGACAGGGCAGCGCTGCTGGAGGCGCCGGCTGCAGGCGAGGGGCGCCGCCACCGAGGGAGATTAGGGAGAGGGTGGAGCTTGGCGTTGATGTTGGCCGTCGGTGGAGAAGAAGGCCGTCGCCCCATAGAGACCCACTTCATAGTACCCCCGTGCGGATCTCGACGGATCCAGCGCCTGGCTGAATGAGCGGGGGGCTTCTACTCTGAGGGTTGGAGCAGCCAGATCCGTCGTCGTGGATGCACCAATGGCCACGACGGCCAGATCTGGTGGCTGCGGCCGCGCCGGTGGCAGAGGGCGTCCGGATCCCGCCATGACCGCTCGATGGCGCGGGAGAAAGAGGAGGGCGGCGACCAGCATAGAAGGTGGTTCTTGTGGGACGCGGTCGGAGGTGGTGGTGGGCGGTGCCGCCAGAGAAGGTGGGGAGGGTAGGGGCGCGTCGTGCCGGAGAAGGTGGGGAGGGAGGTGGGGCGGTGCGGGGAGGGAATTGGGGTCCAGGGAGGTGGCTGGCTTGGAGGCGAGCAGGGAGTTGGTGGAGGTCGTGGGGAGGAGTGAGCGCTGCGGGGAGTTATTTTTTGTTGGCTCGTGCAGTTCGGTCTATTTCTATTGCGGAGTTAGTTTGGAGCTACGGGTCAGCACGAAACTGTTAGCAGAATAAGATTAGGTGTTAGCAGAATAAGACTCTTAAGGGGTGTTATCAGCATAGACCCATCCCTATATATATATATATATATATATATATATATATAATATGAGTTTATGTCCTCTACAACATTCACTTATGGCTATTTCTTCAAGTTGTATTTTCTGCTAAGTGAATGTGATCAGATCCTTCCCCCTCTATGCTATACTCAATCCAATCTATTCACAAATTCTTCATGTGCGTTCTATTTGAAACTCGTTCAAAATCTTCACTGTGTCATGTCAGCTGAAGAAATTGCGAACGAAACTTTAAAACTAATCTTATCCAAATTTTCGGTTTTGCCGCTCAAACCATTCCGCATCCCACGATGGACTTATCTATTCACCCACGATCTAACACGATCTCCAACTTTCAGTACGTGGGTGACACATGTCAAGCGAATGAGAAGGGCCAGGGGCACATTCGTCCTAAATCTTCGGGCGAACAGTTTTTCACTGCGACTATAAATACCCCCTCACCCCTTCCTCACTTCCTTTACTCCGCTCCACCGCTCTCTCTCTCGCTCGAGCTTCTCAAACCCTAGTGCCGCCGCTACTCCATCATCGCCGGTGAGGAAGAGCTTCGCTGCCTCGACCTCGTCGTCGTCGTACTCGCGCCGGCCGCGGAAATCTTCACTCCGCCGCCGCCGTAGCTGTCTTCCTCCGCCAAGTTAGGGCGTGGAAGATCTGAACTGATGAGCTTCAAATCTACACTTCTCAGTTCGTCGTGTTCTTCATCAGGGTAATTAAAAGTTACTTTTATTGCCCTCTTTGATTCAAATTTTCTCTACAAAATCTTCAATGGTGTTTTATTCTTCAAATCCTCACACACAAAACACCTCACTACTCATCTGCTCTTGATTCGTTTCTCTAAGCATCATTTATCTTCAAGATTCCCCAATTGTGTGGATCCTCAATCTATACAACTCTGGAACCTAAGACAAAGAACGCTTAGTGAAATTCTTCAAGACTCATCTGGTCAAATTCCTCAAACTTGTTCTTTTTTAAAACCTTCTGAGAACGCATATGACCTCTTCAAAATCTTCGCAACTATACTCCGTTCACAGGTACTCATGTCCGCTGCTGAATCACTAGGTTCTCATAAACTTAACTCATTTGCAGCGTTCCTCAAAGAAAAGTTGCATAATTCTTCATAGAATTCGATTGTTCAAATCCCTCATCTGAAGAATATGGCAGACGGTAAGAAACCACAAAAAGGAGGAAAGAGGCCTGAGGTCATGACTGCATTTGAAATACCTGAGGACATCTATGCTGACTATTGCACACATGATGAGGCTAAGTTCGGAAAGGAGAAGAAAAATCAGCGCAAGGTGCGCATACAGAGGATTGAAAGGAGATGGGCAAGAGAATGGAGGGAGTACAGCTATGTAACTCCAAATTATATGAAGAAATTCGCACTAAATCCTCCATGCCCAAGAGCTCCATTGGCACCTGGCCAAGAAGCTGACCCCACCAGCATCAAGCGTGGTGAGGACTTCCCTCAAGAATGGGCCAAACGCCAAGCGAAGTTGGCAAGACAAGCCAAAGAAGCAGTGAGGAAATTCAATGAAGACTCTGCTACTGCTGTTGCCACTAAGGCCTCTTTCAAGCCTAGAAAATCAATGGCAAAGAAGCCCGCTCACAAGCCAAGTGCTTCACCAACTGTGCCATCATGGCCAAGTTCCTCAACAATGCCCTCACGGCCAGAATCTTGAAAGCCCTCACGGCCAGATTCTTGAAAGCCCTCACGGCCAATTCCTCATGCTGCTCCTGCTCCTCCAAAGTCCTCAGCTCCTGCCCCAAAGTCCTCAGTTGCTCCGGCCAAGTCCTCAACACCTGTACATCTGGCCACGTGCCAAAGGACTGCAGGCATCTTTATTGCCTCTGGGTGTCTCAGTGAGTTCCTCAGCTGCACCAAACTCTTCATCAGGCCCCACTCTGCTGAAGACCAAGGCAACTGCTGGACGAGGTCCTCGGCCTAGTCCGAAGAAGAAACAGGTTGCCTTCCAAGTGCCATCTGACGATGAAGCTGATGATGATGAACTTGGAGAAATCATCAGAGACAGGCAAGAAAGGGCCACTAGAGCCAAAGGCACAAATGTGTCACTGCTTTTGGATCCAAGCCGATCCTCGACTACATTGATCTCTGGCACAAGGACCCAAACACTCATATGCTTGATTTTCATTTGAATCCTGGCCAAAGTCACATGCTGACCCATTTCATCTCTGAAGAGAAATGGAAATTTGAGAAGGCCAGACCAATCAAGAAGGCTTAGTTCAGGAAAGAGAAGTTCCTGAGGAACAACATTGTCACAATGACAACTGATGAACTCCTCAAGATCCAGTCTGAAATCAAAGCCCTCTGCGATGATTTCAATACTTATTATGCTGATTGGCAAGGAGCCAAAGTCAGGTTTGTTAAACTGACTAAGAAGATCACCAATGTTGCAGCCCCATCACAACAAGAAATTCCTCAAGCTGAAGCTTCTACTCAGCAAACTGAAGAACATGCCAACACCGCTGATGACTTTCAGGCTGTTGATGAAAATGCTAGTTCCAGGGCTGATGACTCCATTCCAGCCGTTGAAGACATTGCCAGGGCATCCACTAGTGGTGCGCCTGAAGAAAATGAAGAAGTCAGGGCAACTGCATCAGTTGCGCCTGAGGAAATTCAAATAGATTCCTCTGCTCCTCCTGCGCCTACACCAACTCCTACCCTTCCATCTGCATCAGATGTGCGGAAGACCAAGGCTGCAGAGAGAGCTACAGTGAAGAAAAGGAAAGCATCATCTGCTTCAGATTCTTCAGCTCCGAAGAAAATGAAGCATATCACCATCTCACTTGAGAGTCCAATTGATGTTGTTCAAATTTCCACCATGCCATCAAAGGACCTTGTTCCTTATGGTAAAGAATATGTGATCCCTAGCGGATCTGATGAAGAAAATCATTTTGCTGCTTTGTCAGAGCAGATTGATGAAGAAATTGAAGTGGACGTGATCCCCTCAACGCCTGTTGATTCCTCGCCAATGCCTCCGTTAACAGCTGAAGAGGCTGGCGTTGGAGAAATTGAAGATGAAGACGTGGGTATTGGATGCGTTACACCTGTGATGAATGATGACTTTTGGGAAAGTCAGCATCCCAATTCTCCACTCTTCACCCTAATACCACAAAGGCCACGACTCAAATGATGAAGAAGTCGTTGGCATCATGAAGAATATGCTTTTCAATATCATTCATGGCGTTCCCATTAACTTCCATGATTTCTTCATGAGGACTCTGGCGAATATAGCTATGTCACCATTTGAGCTGAAGCCTTATGCACCATGGATTATGAGGTTCATAAGGACAAGGTCTTCACTCAATTACAAGGCTGATACTCTGAACCACGGCAGCTACTTGCCTCCAATTGAAGTCCTCAAACGGACATTTTCCTCAGCTGATGACAAAGGCAAGGCAACTACTGTGATAGATGAAGGCATTCGTCCATTGGATGGTCAATTTCGCAAGGCTGCATCCTACTCCACTAATGATGACTCTACCACACATGACTCTGCCGCCAACACTTCTGCCAAGAAAATTCCTCAAGCCACAACACCCAGGGTGATGACTGATCGTGAGTTACTCCTCAGTCTTCATCAGAAAGTTGATCGCAATCATAAATGGGTCAAGCGTCAGTTTGGTTCAATTGTTTACAACATGACCTCAACACACAATGTTGTGAAGAAAAACCACTACTACCTCCATGAAACCTTCAACCGCACCTGGGCTATTCTATCTCATGTCTATAGCGCAGAAGATCTGAAGAGTATGCGTCTCAAGGAAGAATTTGACTGGTCTGCACCTCCACCGAAGAAATTCAAGAAGGTAAAGATTCCTTCCTTGGTGGCAAACTCCTATTCTTCATCGCGCGACACTGATGAAAATGAAGACTTGGACGACACTGCGGCAAGCCCTACTACGACAACCGACCCCAACAATGCTGACGCTCCTCTATCAACTTGATATTCTTCAGGGGCTTTAGTCCTCAGTTTTGATCCTTTTGGTCACTCAATGACAAAGGGGGAGAAATCTGAGTTAGTCTTCAAGCGGGTCTATTATATGGGCGTTTTTTTGCAAAGTTACAACTCTCGCTCTTCTGAAACTTTTATTGGATCGAGTTGTAATATTAAAACCGATGGTGCTCTGATACTTTTGATGCACTGTGCTCTGATTCTGCATGCTTGTTCCTCGTTAAAATTATTGCACGCATGCTGAATTTCTTCAGGCACCATATTTCATCATGCATTTCAAATTCTTCATATTATATGTCAAATGCATGTATGAATTACAAGATATAGGGGGAGATCTCCATGATTCAACTCTTCAAGTGTGCATTGCTTCAAAAGCAAATTCCTCACTATGCACATCTTCAGCGGGAGTTCTTCTATATCTTGCAATCAAATTCCTCAATATCAGTACTTACACTTCATATGTTTATCCCCGTCGAAAACTTAACCTATATTGTCATCAATCACCAAAAAGGGGGAGATTGTAAGTGCATCTAGTGCCCCTTAGTGATTTTGGTGTATTGAAGACTTATAGGTTAAGGGACTAATGTGTTTATGAGTGTACACAGGTCTATAAGTCTATGCGGAGTTTGATATTTACAGAGAAAGTCGACCCCTAAAAATGAATATCTTCGACTGAAGATTTTGGTATTCCTGAAGACTTTGAAAGTGAAGAAATTGGTGTGTCCGTGAAGACTTGATATTCATGCAAGGAATATGAAGCTTGAAGACTTTTGTTTTCATAGTTTTGTTTTTCTCTTTCTTGAGTCATAGGAAACACCGTACTGTTAAAGGGGGTCAAGGAAATACTAAGGAAAAATTTCCATGTGATGCTCAACTCAAAAGCCTACACCTACCAATCCCTTCGAGTGAAGCCATTGGAAATCTCATACAGTTCAGTCAATTTCTTCAGTGACAAATGTCGGATTTAGGGTTCCAGCAGACCCTTGAGGTTTGAACACTGGGGTGCGCGCGGAGGTTTCGCCTTCTACCTACCTGTCCCTCGCCGAATCGCTAAGATCTAAACTACGAGAAGCACAACGCAAGAGACACAGGGTTTATACTGGTTCAGGCCACCATTGTGGTGTAATACCCTACTCCAGTGTGTGGCGTGGTGGATTGCCTCTTGGGCTGATGATCAACCATACAAGGAAGAACAGCCTCACGAGGGTCTGTTCTTGTAATGGCGTTGTCCCTTTTGAGGGGTTGATTCTAGATGCCTATCTTATCTCCAGATTCCTATCCAGATGCCTCTACCCTGCGGGTGGCTAGTCCTATTTATAGCCAAAGGCCCTGGGCCTCTTCCCAAATATTGAGCGGGAAGGGCGCCAACAATTGGCCATTTTGAAGGGGAACATCTAGTACACTTATCCTGAGTAAAGTTGGTCCTCGCCTGTCAAAGGCTCTGGTGGTGACGCCGACTTGGGCTCCATGATGACCTCCATCCTGCCGTTGGACTGGTCTTGGTCTTGTTGCACCGAAGTGGATGCCTTTGCTTGATGCTCTCGCCTGTGATTGCTCCCCTTGCACCAAAGAGGGAAGAAGGACACTGTGCAGGCTGGCGCCCTTGGTCGTCATGGCTTGCGTCACGGGCACCTCGCGAGGTACCCCGCCTTGAACTCTCCGCCTCCTCGTGAGCCAGCCTGACGAGGCCGTGCTTGAGGAAGCTCCTTGTCGTCTGCCCCGCGAGGCTTGGCCCCTCGCGAGGGTCTTGAGCTTGTGTTGATGAAGATGGGCCATGCTGGGCCCCCTTTGAGCCACGCTGCAGGCCGCAGGCAGGCAAGTCTGGGGACCCCCATTCCCAGAACGCTGACAGTAGCCCCCGGGCCCAAGGCGCGCCCGAGCTTGGCCGAGCAGAGAGGCGAAAGGGCAAGTGCGAAGCGTCGCGGGACCTAACAGCCTGCGGCCTTGGGCGCCGCATGGCGGTTGATTGGACGTGGGCGGCTCCGCTCCCCCACGACGCCTCGGGAACTGCATGAACTGACAAGTCCCTGCATGCAAAGCGAGTCATGATTACCTACGGTCGCGGAGGCCAATGGTTGGCCTCCTCTGGGCTTAAGTACGGCACGCCGCGTGCCCTTCCAGTTCATCCCATGTTGCTTCTCCTTCTTCCTCATGGCCCCGCCAAGGAGGCTCTCGGCCGCAGAGAAGGGAAAAACTCGCCAGGCCAAGCCTGCCTCTCCCCCGCCCAAGCGCGGTCGCGGTCGCCCTCACAAGCACCCCGTGGCCTCCATGGCGGTTCCTCGTGACCGCGGAGGTGACTTCCCGCATGGTGACGAGTGGCCGGCCGCGGCCGGGGGGTGTGTTTCGGCCGTGCGCCCCCCGAGGCCGCGCTCTCGCGCTGCGGAGGTGCTGCCGGAGTTTGTTGTGTGAGCAGCGGAGCCGGCCAGTGCCCGGCTTCAGCTCCCTCGCTTCCTCCTAGGCGAGATCCCGGCTGGCGCCCCGGGCGGCCTCTGGATCCAGGCAGATGGCTGCTGCAGCCGGGCCTCGTGGGCTTCGCTGGAGGTCTTCGCGGCCGGGAGCCTGGCTCTGACCCGTGGCTGGAAGACGTTTGCCCGCGCGCGTGGCCTGAGCCGCTGGTGCACCCTGCACTTCAAGTTCGACGGCGACGCCATCCTCTATGTGAGGGTGTTCGGGGAAGATGGTCGCCACGCTGGTTGCTGCCCTGAAGACGACGGCCACGGCCGGGGACCCAGCCCCGGTGAGGATGGAGAGGGTAGTGAGCGCGCGGCTGGCGGCGCCCAGGATTCCTCAAGCTTCACTGGTTCCTCTTCGGGCAGCAACTCTTCTAGCAGCGGTCGCGGTCTGCCTCCACGCCGTCGTGCCTGCTTGGAGGGTGGTAGCGGGTCCGCCCGCCGTCGCACCCTGGTGAAGCGCGAGAGGGAGTCCACTTGAGCTCCGGAGGCAGCTCAGGCCCGACGCTTTGCGAGCTTTGTCTGATTTGTTCCTTCCTCTCCCTTTTTCCTGCGCAAAAAGACAACTATGTGGGGGCCCCGTGGGGGCGTGTTTGTGTTATCGTTGTCATTCATCGTAATGTTTCCGTTATTCTGGTATTGTTCCTTCTTCCCGAACGCCTGCGCATCGGTAATCCCCAGCCTTGGCCATGGGGCGACCGACCCAGGTCCTGTATTCGTGTCGCAGTGCCCGTGAGGCACGGACTGGAGGAATGCTCCTGTAGTGGACCCAGGTCGTGAGGTCTTGACCGAAAGGATTGAAACACTCGTGAGGGCGCCAGGGCCGTCCCCTCGCGAGACCTCGCGCAAGAGAAAACGGGGCCGGAGGGCGAAAAACTGAAGAGCCATAAGTCAAAAGACAGCGAGAGTTTCAATAAAACTTCAAATGAGAATGAACTAGCCAACTGCAGAAAGCAAATGAAAAAGCCGCGTCCGACACCTAGTCTAGTCTTCGACGTCTTCTCACCAGCGCGGAGCTAAGTGCTACCACTGGGCGTGGGAGGGAGCCCCAATGCCTGAGGCCGGCGCTCCTGAGACTCCGGGGCGTGTATAGCCCCAACTCATTTTTACGTGAGAGTGTCACGGGCGGCGAGCTTCACAGGCGTTGGCCTTGTTCACAGGCTTTGGGCCTTTCTTCGGGGAAGCAAGCTTCATGGGCTTTGGCCCTCTTCACAGGCTCCGGGCCTTTCCCAAAACGCGATAGCTTCACAGGCGTTCGCCTTCTTCATAGGCTCCGGGCCTTTTCCAAAAAGATGGTCTTCACAGGCATTCGCCTTCTTCACAGGCTCCGGGCCTTTTCCAAAAAGATGGTCTTCACAGGCATTCGCCTTCTTCACAGGCTCCGGGCCTTTTCCAAAAAGATGGTCTTCACAGGCATTCGCCTTCTTCACAGGCTCCGGGCCTTTTCCAAAAAGATGGTCTTCACAGGCATTCGCCTTCTTCACAGGCTCCGGGCCTTTTCAGGGGTAAAACCTCCAGAGGTGCTGGATGTTCCACGCATTCTGGACTGGCACCCCCTCCAGAGTCTCCAAGCGCGCGGAGCCGGGCCTGGAAACATGAACAACCTTGAACGGGCCCTCCCACATGGGAGAGAGCTTACGAAGTCCCTCCTTGGAGAGAACCCGCCTGAGCACGAGGTCCCCTACCTCGAGAGTCCTGGGGTGGATGTTGCGGCAGTGGTATCGCCGCAGTGCTTGTTGATATCTTGCCGCTCGCAGCGCGGCTTCTCGGCGAATGCTCCTCCCCCAGCACGAGGTCCATCGCCCGCATGGCGTCCTGCTGCGCTTCGTTGAATGCCAGGACCCGTGCGGACCGACGTATGACCTCGTGAGGGAGGACCACTTCGGCTCCATAGACCAAGAAGAAAGGGGTCTCTCCAGTCGGCTTGGTTGCGGTCATGCGGATGGACCACAACACGGATTAGATCTCGTCGTACCAGCCTCTGCCGCAAGCTTCCAGCTTCTTCTTGAATGTTCTGGTCTTGAGGCCCCTCAGGACCTCCACGTTGGCCCACTCGGCCTGGCCGTTGCTTCGGGGGTGCGCCACTGAAGCGTAGCATATCTGCGTTCCAAGGTTAGCATAGTATGTTTTGAAGAGGTTGCTGGTGAACTGCGAACCGTTGTCGGTGATGATGCGGTTCGTCACCCCGAACCGGCTCACGATGCCCTTGATGAACTTGACCGCTGAACCCACGGGGATGGTGCGGACGGCTTCCACCTCAGCCCACTTGGTGAATTTGTCCACGACGACGTAGAGGTAGCGATAGCCCCCTGGCGCCTGGGGAAACGGGCCTAGGATATCAAGCCCCCAGACTGCGAATGGCCATGTGAGGGGTATGGTCTGCAGACCTCCCGCTGGCTGATGGATCTGCCTCACATGGAATTGACAAGCTTCGCAGGCCTTTACCAGTTCGACAGTGTCATTGAGCGCGGTAGGCCAATAGAAACCGCTTCGGAATGCCTTGCCCACGAGGGTTCGTGATGACGAGTGGTGCCCACAGTCTCCACCGTGTATGTCCGCCAGCAGCTCTTTCCCTTGCTCCCTGGAGATGCAGCGTAGGGATACATCATTTGGTCGCTTCTGGTAGAGTTCCCCATCCCTGATGCAGTATGCTGTGGCCTGCCACGCCACGCACTCTTCTTCCTCCTCCTTCTCTGGCAAGATCCCTTGTGTCAGATAGCTCCGGAGCTCCGTGACCCAGCATCCCTCATGAGGCTCCATTGTCAAGAGCAAACGCGCCCCCGAGGCCGGCCCGCAGACCGGGGCTCCCGAGGCTAGCGGCTGGGGGATCTCCTCCCGAGGCCGCACCGCACTTGATAGTGATGGCGTGGCCGAGGGCTTGAAGAGCCGCTCTTCGAAGGCGCCAGGCTCCTGAGGCAGTCACCTGGACGATGAAGGCCTGTTTTTCAGTAGACTGCCGCCTTGCTTTCTGCTTTACGGGGCGCACGTTGCGGCACACGTTGAGGTGGTGCTCGATCATGCCCCGTGGGATCCCTGCCAGATGATCGGGCTCCCAAGCGAACACCTTCTTGTTTGCATGCAGGAACTTGACCAGGGCTTCCTCCTGCTCGGGCCCGAGGTGGGCGCCTATGGTGAAAGTGGCGCTGGTGGACCCGTCCTCGTCAACGGTTATCTGCTTGGTCTCCACCTTGTCTTGGGTGAACAATTGTTTCTTCTTGGCTGGTGCAGCCCCCTTGGGCTCGGGGCCCCCCGCGTTGGCGGGCTGTGGTGACGCCGCCGTCTTGAAGGTGAGCTGGAGCGCTCGCAGCGCGTCCCCGGTGCCCCTTGGCACGGTGAGGACTCCGCTGCTCCCGGGCATCTTCATGAGGTTGTATGCCGGGTGAGTCGCGGCCATGAATTGAGCCAGCGCTGGGTAGCCGAGGATGGCATTGTAGGGGAGGCCGATGAGGGCGATGTCGAAATCGACGAGCTCCGTGCGGAAATTGTCGTAGGTGCCGAAGGTCACTGGGAGCCGGATCTGTCCCAAGGAGCTGGATGACCCGCCCCCGATGCCCATGAAGGGCTGGCTCGGCCGCAACCGCCCCCGGGGTATGCAGAGGAGGTCGAAAGTTTCGACTGAAAGCACGTTGAGGCCCGCGCCACCGTCGATGAGGGTCCTGGTGACAGCCACCTGGCAGATGGTGGGGGTGCATAACATCAGGAGCGCACCCGAGCAGGCCGAATTGGTGGAGTGGTCTTCCGAACTGAAGGCTAGCCTGGCCTGTGGCTCCGGCCGGTCCCGGGAAGCCCCCTGCCACGTGGAGGCGGCGCCGACCTGGCGGATGAACGGCTTGACATGGTGACCGAGGGCGGCGCCTGCGAGCCGCCTAGGAGGGCCGCGACGACCGGTGAGGCCGGAGCAGCGTGGCGGGCGAGGAAGAGGTCGCGCGGCTTTTCCCAAGAGGCCACGGAGGGATGTAGGGGCGATACCCATTGCTCATTCCCCGCCGGGCCGGTGGCGGTGTTGACGGCGAGCAACAGGGAACGACGAGGGCGCCCACCGATGGGAGCCGTCTAGGCGACTCGAGCGGCGCGAACAGCCCGACGAGCGTCAGCCATGGACGCGACGGTCGGAGAAGAGCAGGGCGACGGAAGACGAATTCCGGCGCACCCCCCCTGGCACGCCAAATGTCGGATTTAGGGTTCCGGCAGACCCTTGAGGTTCGAACACTGGGGTGCGCGCGGAGGTTTCGCCTTCTACCTACCTGTCCCTCGCCGAATCGCTAAGATCTAAACTATGAGAAGCACAACGCAAGAGACACAGGGTTTATACTGGTTCAGGCCACCATTGTGGTGTAATACCCTACTCCAGTGTGTGGCGTGGTGGATTGCCTCTTGGGCTGATGATCAACCATACAAGGAAGAACAGCCTCGCGAGGGTCTGTTCTTGTAATGGCGTTGTCCCTTTTGAGGGGTTGATTCTAGATGCCTATCTTATCTCTAGATTCCTATCCAGATGCCTCTACCCTGCGGGTGGCTAGTCCTATTTATAGGCAAAGGCCCTGGGCCTCTTCCCAAATATTGAGCGGGAAGGGCGCCAACAATTGGCCATTTTGAAGGGGAACATATAGTACACTTATCCTGGCTAAAGTTGGTCCTCGCCTGTCAAAGGCTCTGGTGGTGACGCCGACATGGGCTCCACGGTGACCTCCATCCTGCCGTTGGACTGGTCTTGGTCTTGTTGCACCGAAATTGATGCCTTTGCTTGATGCTCTCACCTGCGCTTTCTCCCCTTGTACAAAAGAGGGAAGAAGGACACTGCACAGGCTGGCGCCCGGCTGGCGCCCTTGGTCGTCATGGCTTGCGTCACGGGCACCTCGCGAGGTACCCCGCCTTGAACTCTCCGCCTCCTCAGGAGCCAGCCTGACGAGGCCGTGCCTGAGGAAGCTCCTTGTCGTCCGCCCCGCGAGGCTTGGCCCCTTGCGAGGGTCTTGAGCTTGTGTTGATGAAGATGGGCCGTGCTGGGCCCCCTTTGAGCCACACCGCAGGCCGCAGGTAGGCAAGTCTGGGGACCCCCATTCCCAGAACGCCGACAACAGAGACGAAGTTCTTCTGGTCGCTGAGGAATTTGTTCTGACTGAGGAGTTAGGAATTCGGCAGTGCGGATTGCCTACACAGTGAGGAACATGATAGCCCTGAGGAATTTGAGAGTCAAATTTCCGACCGTTGTTGTGCTACGCGCCAGCTGTTCCAACATATCTTATCCACCTAACGGTCATATCATTGAAGGGCATTTATGTCTTATCATGTCCGGCTGCTCCCTAGGCTATAAATAGCCGCCCCCTACAACCACTAGCTGTTTGGCTGCTCCGAGAGAAACTGACACTTGTCATTTGAGAGCAACCCATCCTCCGAGGCCTTTGAGCAAAAATCATCGAGTGAGGAAAAACCCAAACCCCAAACACCTACAAACCCAAAGTGATTGAGCATCACTGAAGAGATTGATCCTGCGTGGATCCGACGCTTGTTACCTTTGAAGACTGTGCTTCTTCCAGACGTTAGGCGTCATGGTCTAGAGCATCCAATAGGATTGTGGATCGCCGAGTGACCGAAGTCTATGATGGTTTGGAAGTCGCCTGAAGACTTACCACGAGTGATTGGACGAGGTTTGTGTGACCTTAGTTCAAGGAGAATATGGTGAGGACTTGGTGTCCTGAGCTGCGTGCTGAGTGACTGGGTGTCCGGGACTGTGTGTCCTCGAGTTTAAATACTCAGCCGCTCCAACCAGACGTACAACTGAGACAGCAGTTGGAACTGGTCTACCAAATCATTGTCTTCACCAACCTTACTAGTTCTATTTCCTCAACTCTTTCATTTCCTCATTACTGTGTTGAGTGATTGTTCATATCTGTGTTTGAAGACTTTGACTGAAGACTTTCTCAATTTCCTAAGTTCAATTTCTTTAGTCAGTTTGTCTTCATCTTGTGTTATCCTGTGTTTACGCTTTCTGTACTCTGTGTTTGTCTTCATTTCATCATGATAACTATGTGTGTATTCTGTCATGCTTACTTCTGAGTACTTATTCCGCTGCAAGTAGTTCTTCGCTAAGGAATTTTCTCACCGGCAAATTCCTCAGTTTCAAAGGTACTGTTGCAAACTCATTCTTTATTTATATTGGTGTAATATCTACTGTATTCCAACTTTTCCATGGTTCAGACCCCCCAATACTACCAATAGATTCATCAAAATAAGCAAACAACACATAGAAAACAAAATCTGTCAAAAAACAGAACAGTCTGTAGCAATCTGTAACTCTCGAATACTTCTGTAACTCCAAAAATACTGAAGAATTAGGATGACCTGAGAAATTTGTGTACCAATCCAGAGCAGAAATAATCAGATCAAAATCCCGTTTCTGTGAATTATGAAAATTATTTTCTTGGGTGCAAAAGTTTCTGATTTTCAGCAGGATCAACACAACTATCACCGTAAGTTATCCTAAAGGTTTAACTTGGCACAAACACTAATTAAAACATAAAACCACATCTAACCAGAGGCTATATGAATTATTTATTACTAAACTGGAACAAAAAAGAAAAGAAAAAAAATAAAATTGGGTTGCCTCCCAACAAGTGCTATTGTTTAATGCCCTTAGCTAGGCAGAAAAAAGCGAATAGATCCAGGTATTGTCATCTTTGGTATGCAATCCATAAGTGGCTCTCATAATAGATTCATATTACAACTTAATTTTCTTCCTAGGAAAGTGTTCCATACCTTTCCTTAACGGGAATTGGAATCTAATGTTTCCTTCTTTCATACTAATAATTACACCAATTGTTCTAAGGAAAGGTCTACCAAGAATAATAGGACATGTAGGATTGCAATCAATATCAAGAACAACGAAATCTACGGGCACATAATTCCTATTTGCAACAATAAGAACATCATTAATCCTTCCCATAGGTTTCTTAATAGTGGAATCCGCAAGATGCAAATTTAAAGAACAATCATCAAATTCACGGGTACCTAACACATCACACAAAGTTTTTGGAATCGTGGAAACACTACCACCCAAATCACACAAAGCATGGCATTCATAGTCTTTAATCTTAATCTTAATAGTAGGTTCCCACTCATCATAAAGTTTTCTAGGGATAGAAAATTCTAATTCAAGCTTTTCTTCAAAATATTGCATCATAGCATCAACGATATGTTTAGTAAAAGCTTTGTCTTGATTATAAGCATGAGGAGAATTCAACACGGATTGCAACAAGGAAATACAATCTATTAAAGAACAATTATCATAATTAAATTCCTTGAAATCCAAAAGAGTGGGTTCATTGCTACTTAAAGTCTTGACCGCTCTAATCCCACTTTTAGCTAAAGTTGACACATCTCTAGTCCCAGCTTTATCAAGATTAAGAAACAAAGATTCAATAGGAGTCATATCAATCACTTTTAGATCTTCATCATTATTATCATGAAAACTAGAAGAACACGCTTTTACAAACCGATCTTTTTTAGCACGCATCTTAGCGGTTCTTTCTTTGCACTCATCAATGGAAATTCTCATGTCCTTGAGAGACTCATTGATATCATGCTTAGGTGGAATAGATCTAAGTTTCGAAGAATCAACATCGAGAGAAATTCTATCCACGTTCCTAGCCAAATCATCAATCTCGAGAAATTTTCCTTCAAACAAAGCATTAAAATTCTTTTGCGAACTCATAAATTCTTTAACACTATTCTCAAAATCAGAGGGCGTCTTATTAAAATTTCCATAAGAATTGTTGTAGGAATTACCATAATTATTAGAGGAATTACTAGGAAACGACATAGGATTAATATTGCCTCTATACGCGTTATTACCAAAATTGTTCCTACCAACAAAATTCACATCCATAGATTCATTATTATTCTCAATCAAAGTGGACAAAGGAATATCATTAGGATAATAAGAAGCACTCTTATTAGAAAATAATTTCATAAGTTCATCCATATTTGCACTCAAAACATAAATCTCTTCAATCGCATGTACCGTTTTACTAGTGGATCTTTTGGTGTGCCATTGAGAATAATTAACCATGATATTATGTAGGAGTTTAGTAGCTTCTCCTAAAGTGATATCCATAAAAGGGCCCCTCGTGGCCGAATCTAAAAGATTTCTAGAGAAAAAATTCAATCTAGCATATTTTTTTGTATAATCATCCACAAATGCAAACCATGTGTAGGGCAATTTCGTATCATCAATTTCATCCTCTCCCAAGATTGTGCAACATGATCATGATCAAGTTGCTTAAAATTCATAATACCATTCCTAAGGGAGATGATCTTAGCGGGAGGAAAATACTTAGAGATTAAAGCATCTTTACACTTATTCCATGAATCAATACTATGTTTAGGCAAAGATGAAAACCAAGTTTTAGCATGATCTCTAAGAGAAAACGGAAATAGCTTCAATTTGACAATATCATTATCCACATAATTCTTCTTTTGCATATCACACAAATCAACAAAATTGTTTAGATGGGATGCGACATCTTCACTAGGAAGGCCAGAAAATTGATCTTTCTTAACAAGAATCAGCAAAGGGGACATTAATTTCACAAGATTCAGCATTACTAGTGGGATCAATAGGAGTGCTAATAAAATCATTGTTGTTGGTGTTGGAAAAGTCATACAATTTGGTATTATCTTGAGCCATCATGACAAAGCAAGCAATCCAACACACGAGCACACAAGAAGCAAGCGAAGAAGACGAACGGAAGAGAGGCGAAGAAAAGGCAAAACTTTTCAAAAATTGTTTTAGAGGTGGGGAGAGGATAATGACAGGAGAATGGCGAATAATGTAATGCAAGAGATGAGAGTTTATGATGGGTAGTTTGTATGTCTTGACTTGACATAGATCTCCCCGGAAATGGCACCAGAAATTCTTCCTACTACTTCTTGAGCTTGCGTTGTTTTTTCCCTTGAAGAGGAAAGGGTGATGCAACAAAGTAGAGTAAGTATTTCCCTTAGTTTGAGAACCAAGGTATCAATACAGTAGGATACAACGCACAAGTCACTGAATACCTGCACAAACAATCAACAAACTTGCACCCAACATGATAAAGGTGTTGTCAATCCCTTCACGGTTACTTGCAAAAGTGAGATCTGATAGAGATAAATAAACAGTAAAGTGAATATTTTTGGTTTTTTGGTTTATAGATCGGAAAGTAAAATATTGCAAAATAGTAGATCGGAAAATGTATAATGGAAAATAGAACTTATATGATGGAAAAGAGACCCGGGTGTCGGTGTCAAACTGGCGGATCTCGGGTAGGGGGTCCCGAACTGTGCGTCTAAGGCTAATGGTAACAGGAGGCGAGGGACACAATGTTTACCCAGGTTCGGGCCCTCTATATGGAGGTAATACCCTACTTCCTGCTTGATTGATCTTGATGATATGAGTATTACAAGAGTTGATCTACCATGAGATCGTAGAGGCTGAACCCTAGAAGCTAGCCTATGATTATGATTGTCCTCGTCCTATGGAGAAGGTTACAGAGAAGAAAATCTACATATCCAAATTTCCAAGCTTGCCGTCCACGCAAAGGAGAGTCCCACCTGGACACGGGACCATGTCTTCAATCTTGTATCTTCATAGTCCAACAGCTCGGCACAAGTACATAGTCCGGCTGTCCGAGGACCCTCTAATCCAGGACTCCCTCATTAGCCCCTGAACCAGGCTTCAATGACGACGAGTCTGGCTCTGCAAAACAAATTCCAAGGTAGATTTTGAACACAAGGATCGTGTCCGGCTCTGCAAAACAAATTCCACATTCCACCATAGAGAGCAAAATTTTCCACAAGTTTAATCTGCTGACAACTTTTTCATAGCATGACATCACGCTATGGCCCGGTCATTATTCGGACCGTTTTTCTCAACCTGCTTCTGCACATCTCGCGAGGCGGATTTACTGGCACGTCTTGTCGAAGCAGAGATCGTGTCCCCTTATCACGGGATTCTCATCAATATGGGTTTGGGTAACCCAACCGCGCCATCAACGCGGCGCTTGGGGAATAAGCGAATTTATCGGGCAAGTGGGGAGGTGCACAGTTTCTACCGCCTTTATAAAGAGATAAGGATTTCCCTTTTTCACCCACACCTTCTTCTTCCTCTACTCATCCATTCTCGCTCGCTCAAGCTCTAGCGCCCAAGCTTTCACCTTCACCACAAAGTCATTCCAAGTATGTCCGAAGTGGGAGGCAAGTGGATGGCCACCTCCGTCACGAAGGAGGACATTACGAAGCTTCGGGAGGCCGGATACCTGTCTGCAAACATCGCACACCGGCTTCCGGCCGAAGGGCAGGTCATGCCCACCCCGAAACCCCAGGAGAGGGTAGTGTTCCTCTCTCATTTCCTCCGCAGACTAGGATTCCCCCTCCACACGTTTGTCCGCGGGCTCATGTTCTACTACAGGATAGACTTCCATGATCTGGCCCCCAATTTCATCCTCAACATCTCGGCGTTTATCGTCGTGTGCGAGGCCTTCCTCCGTATTACGCCCCACTTTGGCCTATGGCTGAAGACCTTCAACGTGAAGCCAAAGGTGGTGGTTGGCCAGCAAGCAGAGTGCGGAGGCGCCATGGTGGGCAATATGCCCAATGTCACCTGGCCCGAGGGCTCCTTCGTGGAGACCGTGAAGGGGTGGCAATCGGGGTGGTTCTACATCACCGAGCCGCGCGACACCAACTGGGCAGCAACCCCTGAATTTTGATCCGGTGTCCCCATTCGGCTCACCTCCTGGAAAGAGAAGGGCTTAGCTTGGGGCTCATCGGTGGAGCTGACCGGACTTCAGACCTGCGTCCAAAATATGATAGGCAAGAAAATCAAGCTTGTGAACGTGGTCCAGGTCATGTTCATCCGCCGGATCCTCCCGTGTCAGAGACGGGCTTACAATCTGGGGAGTTCGACCCGGCCGAACACAAGATGCTACAAGAGCTCTTGGGCACGATGCACAAAGAAGTCTATAATGTGCTCTTCAAGGCCAAAGAGGTCCCCCCACCCATAACCGAAGATCGTGGACTCAGCGCGAAACTCCACGCGCATCCTGTGAGTTTTTACATTTTGCAAGATGTTCCTTTTACCAGCACATTCGCGGGAGGAATCTAAGCCTCCATGCTGATTCAATAGGACTGGGTAGCGATAGCGGAGCGGATCGACTGTCCGGCTCCGCTACCTGAAGATCCAGCATCGTATCTTCTAATGAAGATGTTGTTTCCGGTGCCCTATGAGGTGCCGGAGAAGAAGGCCAAGAAGAAGGCCGCGGGGACCAGGAGAGGTCTCTGGTGCAAGGTTGTATCGGACGTGACGTCTGAAGACACCGAGGCGCACTCCTACAACAAAGACAAGGAGGAGGAAGAGGAAATCCCCCCCCCCAACCGGGGGGGGGGGGGGAGAAGAGAAAGTCCGCCACGCAGGGGGAGGCCGAGGCGTCCAAGAAGGGAAGACCTTCCTTCCGGACCACTCCACCATGGCCACCTACAACAACGAGGAGTGGCTGCCCAGGGACAAGCCCCTGGCTAAGTTGTAAGCATCCGGACACTATAATACTTCCAGTATGTTTTGCTTTATTGTTTCTTATCATGCCGAACTTGCATATGTAGTCCACCCAAATCCCACATCAAGGTATCGTCTTCGAAGGGGTCCCTGGGCCCGTCGGTGATGAACAACGATTCAGTCCTGACAGCCTCCTCCCCCAGGCCCGCGGACGACACCCAGGTGTTGTCTTAGAGGATATCGGACCAGGGGAGACAATTCTCGAGACGCCCCTAGGTGAAATCCTAGTCGTCGGGCAAATGGGAGGGAAGACCCCCATGGACTCCGATAACGGGGGCCACAACAAGTCTGGCCCCCAGCAGAATACGGCTCCGGAAACCCAAGTGGTTCTGGATTCAGGCAGACACCCTCTCTCTAAGGAGGGTGAACCACCTATACCGATGGCCTATGTCCAACTAGAGGCATCGGATAACTTGCTGGAAGCGCTTCGCGACGCTTCCATTGATGAAGAACACCGTGCCATTATGAGTACGATGATTGAGAAGGTCCGGTCCGCCAAAAGCGGATTGACCAAAGCCTGCGCCAGCCTCCTAACAGGCTTTGAGGTAACTAACAAAATTGTAAGAAAATATCACAGTATAGACAATAGCCCCTGATGCTCTGTTTGGTGTTCAGAAAGAAAGGCTGAACAAGATCAAATAACATCCATAGGAGTCTAACAGAAGATGTCTATGTGAATGAGCAGGTGTCGCTACTGGCCGCTGCCGCTCGTACTACGGAGGTCTCTGGACTGAAGTGGGACCTAGAGCGGACCGAGGGAGAGCTCGGCCTCGTGAAAGGCAGCTCGAGGAAAACAAAGGTACACAATACCCCGTCTGTATATTTGAAAAGAAAAAATGGTTTCTGCTGATGAAAGCATCATGAACTTTACTAGGGGCCACGCTAGAAGTGGCGGCCGTTAAGACGGTGCTGACTGAGGCCGAAGACAAAGTGGCCAAGGAGCATGCCGAGCGCGAGAAGCAAGAGGCCCGGGGCAATGAGGTCCAGCAAGAGCTCCAGGATTTCGTCCGAAAATACGAGTCCTTGGAGCGTGACTCTAAGACGCAATAGTCCAAGCTTGTGAAGACCCTCTAGAGCACGTGAGACACCAAAGACAAAGCCCAAAAGGCCCTCCAGGAGATTCAGGCGGCCAAGAAGATTGCGGCGGGTAAGGCATTCATTATGCAAATCAAGCATGTGAAAGAGACTTTCCTTTTACTTACCCGAATTTGGAGCTCTCCAGGAGCGTTCACAGATCTGCCGTGCAGCATATCGGATGCAGCAGAGTTCTACCGAGCCGAAGAAGGGAGAACGATGGAGAAGTTGTTCTAGTCTTAGTATATTGGGACCAAACATCCGATGCCCTTGAGCGACCAGCTGAAGCAACTGGTCGAACTGTGCAAGGTAGCTGAACTGGCCATGAAGGACCTCATAGTCCGGCTATGGCCTACCGAGCCTCTGCCCAGCAGCTACTTCGGCCTAGTAAAGCGGCTTGTGAGTGCCTGCCCGCGGCTTGAAGTTATAAAGCGGTCTGTTTGCATTGAGGGTGCGCGAATGGCCTTCGCCCGTGCAAAAGTGCACTGGGCGAAGATGGATGCCGAGAAGCTGATGACCGAAGGGCCGCCGAAGGGCAAGGAGCATCGCCACCCCGAAAAGTATTATGATAGTGTCCTGAAGGGCTCCCGCCTTATGGCAGAGCAATGTGCGAAGGATGTAATCTTTGAGTGAATACAGTCATTTTATCCTGTAATATGAAACAAGTTCTTTTGAGCAACATAACGCTTGCTGATTTAAAATTTTACCTTCTGTGCGGCCGTATATAAAATCTGAGAGTTGTCCGGTCGTCAGCTTCTGCCCCCATGTACCTAGTATCGGGGTGTTCGGGATAAATCTAAACACTCTTTATCCAAATTTTTGGTCCTTTAAGGAGGTGTTTAGCGCAACGAACAAGGCAGTCAGACTATACAACTTTATCACTCTCACTTAGCCATAGAAGTTCTATAATTTTAAATTTTGGCGTAGCCCCTAGTATTTGGAAGGCCGAACTTGGGGCACTATACACGCCTAAATCGGACAAAAGCCGATTCCTTGCCCTAAACAGAAAAACTATTTAAGGATTTGAGACCTCTCGGACAGCGACCAGCTCTCGCTGCATCATGACAGTCAATTTTCGGCTTTCTCTACTGAGGTGCTCGTCCAGAAGAACCAGGACACAATCGCAGTAGTTCTCCCTATGCCACCTTAGCCGATATAGCGGAACGTAAGACAGCAAAACACGGGAGCCGGGCAATCCCAATTATTGATCCAAGACATGATTCGGAGCTGATGCATATAATGCTATAAGTTCGGGGTGCCACACTGTCAAAAGTGTTCGGACTTTTCTTGTTGTGTTATGGGGTACACTGAAGCCCCTGGCGAACTGAATCGTACCAAAATGTATTGGTGCAATTTTTAATAAATAAATAGTTAAGGGAAAAGAAAAGAAATGTAATAATAAGCTGACAATGTACATTATTTTCCATTGTTATTTGGATGATACGTCAAGGCATAGGTATACAAGTAGTGCGATAAACAAAATAGGACTATTTGACATGTCCTAACCAAGAGCGAGCTGCGTGCGGGTATGGAAAAACAGGTGTAGCGATCGTTATCAGAGACCACCTGGGGATTCCCTCGTACGTCAAAGCTTCTTGCCTCCTTGGTGTTTCTATCCCGTGATGGGTCCGATAATCAGGTTATCGGAAGAGCCTCAAGAAGACAGGGACCTAAAAGAAAGAAAAGGGTGAAGGTATACGGATCCTGAGGTGGTTGAGCCACATTGTGGACCGCATTCAAGCTGTGCCTCCGTCTATGCCCATGGTATTTTAAGTGCGTAATTATGTACGCGCGGCACAATTTCACCGCTTGACTGGGACTAGGCGGAGGCCAAAATGCTGGCAAGCTCTGGACGTGTCGGACGATCCTGTTGCAGAGTACTTTGGACTCGCTTGGCGGTGTTCGGGGGCTTTATTGCCGAATTAGATGTCTGCCTAAGAAGGCTTCTCCGTACTTCTGCTACGAGGGCCGCAGTGTGCTTCTCCGTATAGAGGCAGCGCTCTGTGTTTCCATTGACTGTTGTAACCCTGCGAGGTCCTGGCATCTTGAGCTTGAGGTAGGCATAATGCGTTACCGCATTGAATCTGGCAAATGCGGTTCTTCCGAGCAGTGCATGATAGCCACTGCGGAAGGGAATGATATCGAAGATTAACTCCTCGCTTCGGAAGTTGTCCGGAGATCCGAAGACTACTTCCAATGTGATTGAGCCCGTGCAACAGGCCTCTACACTTGGTATGACACCTTTAAAGGTGGTTTTGGTGGGTTTTATCCTTGAGGGATTGATACGTCTCCAACGTATCTATAATTTTTTATTGTTCCATGCTATTATATTACCCCTTTTGGATGTTTATGGGCTCTATTTTACGCATTTATATCATTTTTGGGACTAACCTACTAACCGGAGGCCCAACCCATATTGTTGTTTTTTGCCTATTTCAGTATTTCGAAGAAAAGGAATATCAAACGGAGTCCAAACGGAATGAAACCTTTGGGAGCATGATTTTTGGAACGAACATGATCCAGAGGACTTGGAGTGCAAGCCAAGAAGCTGCTGATGCTCCCCCCTGTCTCGTGGGCCCCTCGGGCGGCTATCGACGTACTTCTTGCTCCTATATATACCTACGTACCCTGAAAACATCCAGGAGCAGGACGAAACACAATTTCCACCACCGTAACCTTCTGTATCCGCGAGATCTCATCTTGGAGCCATCGACGACACTCTGCCGGAGGGGGAATCAACCACGGAGGGCTTCTACATCAACATCGTTGCCCCTCCGATGAGTTGTGAGTAGTTTACCACAGACCTACGGGTCCATAGTTATTAGCTAGATGGCTTCTTCTCTCTTTTTAGATCTCAAAACAATGTTCTCCCCCTCTCTTGTGGAGATCTATGTGTTTTGCTTGGAGCGTCGTGTATTATATTAGTCTTTTATTTTTAGTTTACCACAATCATATTTGCTGTACACACCTTTTGGGAGAATCCTATTTAATTATAATTTGCTAGAATACTCTTTGTGCTCCACTTATATCTTTTGAGTCTGATAGTTTTTGCTCTAGTGCTTCACTTATATCTTTTAGAGCACAGTGGTGACCTAATTTTGAAGAAATTAATAGTCTCTCATTCTTCACTTATACTATTTTGAGAGTCTTTTAGAACAGCATGGTATTTGCTATGGTTATAAAATTGGTCCTAGAATGGTAGGCATCCAAGTTGGGTATAATAAAAACTATCATAGGAAGTGAATTGGATTCTATGATCAATTTGATACTTGATAATTGTTTTGAGATATGGAGGTAGTGATATTAAAGTCATGCTAGTTGGGTGATTATGAATTTAAAGAATGCTTGTGTTAAAGTTAGCAAATCTCGTAGCATGCACGTATGGTTAAAGTTGTGTAACAAATTTGAAACATGAAGTGTACCTGGCTTGTGCATCCTTATGAGTGGCGGTCGGGGATGAGCGATGGTATTTTCCTACCAATCTATCCCTCTAGGAGCATGCGCGTAGTACTTGATTTTTGATGACTTCTAAATTTTTGCAATAAGTATATGAGTTCTTTTGACTAATGTTGAGTCCATGGATTATACACACTTTTACCTTTCCGCCTTTGCTAGCCTCTTCGGTACCATGCATTGCCCTTTCTCACCTTGAGAGTTGGTGCAAACTTCGTCGCTACATCCAAACCCCATGATACGATATGCTCTATCACACATAAACCTCCTTATATCTTCCTCAAAACAGCCACCATACCTACCTATTATGGCATTTCCATAGCCATTCCGAGATATATTGCCATGCAACTTTCCACCGTTCCGTTCTTCATCATCATGACATACTTTACTTTTGTCATATTGCCATTGCATGATCATGTAGTTGACATCGTATTTGTGGAAAAGCCACCATGCATTATTTTTCATACATGTCACTCTTGATTCAGTGCACCATCCCGGTACAGCGTCGGAGGCATTCATATAGAGTCATATCTTGTTCTAGTTTCTAGTTGTAATTCATATGTTGTAATCAATAGAAGTGTAATGATCATCATTATTAGAGCACTGCCCAAAGAAAAAAAAGAGAAAGGCCCAAAAAAAGGGAAAAGAAAAAAAAGAGAAAAAAGAATAAAATAAATAAAAAGGGCAATGTTACTATCTCTTTTTCCACACTTGTGCTTCAAAGTAGCACCTTGTTCTTCATGTAGTGAGTCTCATATATTGTGCTTCAAAGTAGCACCATGTTTTTCATATAGTGAGTCTCATAAGTTGTCTTTTTCATACTAGTGGGAATTTTTCATTATAGAACTTGGCTTGTATATTCCTACGATGGGCTTCCTCAAATGCCCTAGGTCTTCGTGAGCAAGCAAGTTGGATGCACACCCACTAGTTTTCTTTTGTTGAGCATTCATTTATAGCTCTAGTGCATCCGTTGCATGGCAATCCCCACTCCTCATGTTGACATCAATTGATGGGCATCTCCATAGATCGTTGATTATCCTCGTCAATGTGAGACTTTCTCCTTTTTTGTCTTCTCCACACAATCCCCATCATCATATTCTATTCCACCCATAGTTCTATATCCATGGCTCATGCTCATGTATTGCGTGAAGGTGGAAAAAGTTTGAGATTATTTAAGTATGAAACAATTGCTTGGCTTGTCATCGGGGGTATAGAAGTTGGGAACATCTTTGTGTGACGAAAATGAAGCATAGCCTAACTATATGATTATGTAGGGATGAACTTTCTTTTGCCATGCTATTTTGAGAAGACATGATTACTTTGATTAGTGTGCTTGAAGTTCTACTATTTCTTTTATCAATATGAACTTTTATTTTGAATCATTTGGATCTGAACATTCATGCCACAATAAAGAAAATTACATTGAGAATTCTTCTAGGTAGCATTCCACATCAAAAATTTCTTTTTTATCATTTACCTACTCGAGGACGAGCAGGAATTAAGCTTGGGGATGCTTGATACATCTCCAACGTATCTATGATTTTTGATTGTTCCATGCTATCATATTACCCCTTTTGTATGTTTATGGGCTTTATTTTATGCATTTATATCATTTTTGGGACTAACCTACTAACCGGAGGCCTAGCCCATATTGCTATTTTTTTGCCTATTTCAGTATTTTGAAGAAAAGGAATATCAAACGGAGTCCAAATGGAATGAAACCTTCAGGAGCGTGATTTTTGGAACGAACGTGATCCATAGGACTTGGAGTGCAAGCCAAGAAGCTGCCGAGGCTCCCACGAGATAGGAGGGCGCCCCCCTATAGGGTGCGCCCCCAGTCTCGTGGGCCCCTCGGGCAGCCACTGACATACTTCTTCCTCCTATATATACCTACGTACCCCGAAAATATCCAGGAGTAGGACGAAACACAATTTCCACCACCGTAACCTTCTGTATCCGCGAGATCTCATCTTGGAGCCTTCATCGGCACTCTGCTGGAGGGGGAATCGACCATGGAGGGCTTCTACATCAACATCCTTGCCCCTCCGATGAGTTGTGAGTAGTTTACCACAGACCTATGGGTCCATAGTTATTAGCTAGATGGCTTCTTCTCTCTTTTTGGATCTCAAAACAATGTTCTCCCCCTCTCTTGTGGAGATCTATTCGATGTAAACTCTTTTTGCAGTGTGTTTGTTGAGATCCGATGAATTGTGGGTTTATGATCAAGTTTATCTATGAATAATATTTGAATCTTCTCTGAATTCTTTTATGTATGATTGAGTTATCTTTGCAAGTCTCTTCGAATTATCAGTTTGGTTTGGCCTACTAGATTGATCTTTCTTGCCATGGGAGAAGTGCTTAGCTCTGGGTTCAATCTTGCGGTGTCCTTACCCAGTGACAGAAAGGGTTGCAAGGCACATATTGTATTGTTGCCATCGAGGATAACAAGATGGGGTTTATATCATATTGCTTGAGTTTATCCCTCTACGTCATGTCATCTTGCTTAAAGCGTTACTCTGTTCTTATGAACTTAATACTCTAGATGCAGGCAGGAGTCGGTCGATGTGTGGAGTAATAGTAGTAGATGCAGGCAGGAGTCGGTCTACTTGTTGCGGACGTGATGCCTATATACATGATCATGCCTAGATAATCTCATAATTATTCGCTTTTCTATCAATTGCTCGACAGTAATTTGTTCACCCACCATAATTCCTATGCTATCTTGAGAGAAGCCACTAGTGAAACCTATGGCCCCCGGGTATATATCTTATCATATTTGCTTCCAATCTACTTTTATTTGCTTCTTTACTTTTTGCATCTATATTATAAAATACCAAAAAAATATATATCTTATCTTACTATCTTTATTAGATCTCACTTTCGCAAGTGGCCGTGAAGGGATTGACAACCCCTTTATTGCGTTGGTTGCGAGTTCTCAGTTTGTTTGTGTAGGTGCGTGGGACTTTTGAGGAGCCTCCTACTGGATTGATACCTTGGTTCTCAAAAACTAAGGGAAATACTTACGCTACTATTGCTGCATCACCCTCTCCTCTTCGAGGAAAACCAACGCAAGCTCAAGACGAAGCAGGCATCGAAGCCCATTTTGTGCATTGTATCCTGATAGAGTAGGTTCAGGCTACTGCCACCGTCCATAAGGACTCGTGTGAGGTGAAATCTGCCAATGATGGGGTCGAGGACAAGCGCGGCCGAACCGCCATGACGGATACTGGTCGGATGGTCCCTGCGATCAAAGGTGATCGGGTAAGAAGACCATGGGTTGAACTTTGGGGCGACTGGCTCCATCGCGTAGACGTCCCTTAGTGCACGCTTCCGCTCCCGCTTGGGAATATGGGTTGCGTATATCATATTTACCGTTTTTACTTGGGGAGGAAATTTCTTCTGTCCTCCTGTGTTTGGCAGCCGGGGCTCCTCGTCGTCATCACTATGCGGCCCCTTTTCCTTGTTTTCGGCATTCAAGTTGCCGGCTTGTTTGAACACCCAACATTCTCTGTTGGTGTGGTTGGCAAGTTTATCGGGGGTGCCGTGAATTTGACATGAGCGATCGAGTATGCGGTCCAGACTGGACGGGCCCTGATTGTTTCTTTTGAATGGCTTCTTCCGCTGACCGGACTTAGAGCCACTGAATCCGGCATTGATGGTCGTATTCTTGGTGTTATCGCCATTATTGTGACGCTTGTGTCTGTTGAGTCGGGGCTTGCTGTTGCTATCTCTGGCGTCTGAGGTGCCAGGATTTCTTGATGTGCTGTTGCTACGAGCCAGCCAGCTGTCCTCGGCCGCACAAAAGCGGGTCATGAGTGTTGTGAGGGCTGCCATGGACTTCATCTTCTCTTGGCTGAGGTGTCGGGCAAGTCACTCGTCACGGATGTTATGCTTAAAGGTCTCTAGGGCTTTGGCATCCGGACAGTCGACAATTTGGTTCTTTTTAGTTAGGAACCGAGTCCAGAATTTCTTGGCTGACTCTCCGGGCTGTTAGGTTATGTGACTTAAATCATCAGCATCCGGTGGTCGCACGTAAGTGCCCTGGAAGTTATCCAGGAATGTGTCTTCCAGGTTCTCCCAACTGCCAATGGAGTTTGTCGGCAAACTATTCAGCTAATGCCGAGCCGGTCCCTTGAGTTTTAGTGGGAGGTACTTGATGGCATGTTGATCATCATCGCGGGCCATGTGAATGTGGAGAAGGAAATCTTCTCTCCATACCGTGGGGTCTGTAGTCCCATCGTAGGGCTCGATATTAACAGGCTTAAACCCTTCTGGGAATTCATGCTCCATTACTTCGTCAGTGAAGCATAGGGGGTGTGCGGCGCCTCTATGACGGGATACATCACGATGCAGTTCAGATGAGTCTGGTCTATTGTATTCGTCCCGGCCGAACTTGTATTTAGTATATCCGGCATGGCGGTCATCGTCACGTGTTGGGGCGCGCCCCCGTGATCCGTAGATCGATCTAACTGTCCTGCTTTGTTTTCCAATTCATCTCGCAGGTCATGCGTGTAGCCCCGGGCCTTCGTGTTTTTGTTTGTTTGGCGACGGGGTGCGGGCTGGTGTTCGAGCTGATACGCCGCTTTGTCTCGGCCACGAGGTGGCCGGTCAGCCGCATCCTGCGCTGGTAGTGTAGGCTCTAGTGCCTCCTCCTCGAATTGAGGTAACAACCTGCACTTTGGGTAAATTTTGGTTGGGCACTCGAGTCCGTATTCCTCGGCTGCCAGGACACCAGTCCATCTATCAGTAAGCAGATCTTGATCAGCTTGAAGCTGCTGCTGCTTTTTATTCAGGCTTTTTGCAGTGGCTATAAGCCGGCGCTTGAAGCGCTCCTGCTCGAAGGGATCCTCAGGCACCATAAATTCTTCGTCGCCGAGGCTCACCTCGTCTTTGGAGAGGGGCATATAATTGTCGTCCTCCGAGTCTCCATCCATTGCCTGTTCATCAGGGCTAGCTTGCCCATCCTCCCGTCCGGCCTGCTCAAAGCTTGGCTGGGCGGGATTGTTTTCGTCTTCGGCATTATCCGGAGTCCTATTGTCTCTTGTGCCGGTATCGCTATTTTTGCTAAGGCGGGGCTTAGAGCGGCGCCGCTGGCGCCGGTGCTTAGATTGCTTCTCAAGGGGGTTATCCTCTGTTGCCTCATCGCCATTGCTTTCTTGTGTCCACCATATATATATCATATGATGAGGTGGCTGTCCAGCGCCCTGTGGGCGGTGGTTCCTGTTCTTCTCCGGCATCGTCGTCCATACCGTCGATGTCTCCGGAGTCGAAATCAAGCATGTCGGTTAAGTCGTCGATAGTTGCTATTAAGTGGGTGGCGGGTGGGAAACGAATTTCTTCGTCGTTCGCTTCCCACTGTCGGACATAGTTCGGCCAGGAGTCTCCTGTCAGGGAGAGAGATTTTAATGAATTTAGCACGTCGCCCAAGGGCGAGTGCTGAAAGATATCTACGGAGGTAAACTCCATGATCGGTGCCCAATCAGGTTTGATAGGCACGGACACGAGCGGTTCGGAGCCTATGGCCGGAGACGAGTCCAAGGGTCCGATGACACAGACCTCATTGGAGGCAAAGTCTGTGTTCGGCTCTATCTCCGATGAGTGTGCGGCCTCCATGGCAGGGTCCATCCACCCGTCCTCCGATGGCATGATCTGCTCCAGATTTAGAGTCGGGGCAGCTGCAGGTGCGATCTCCTGAACACAATCCGATGGCAGATCTAAGTCATACTCATCGTGACTATACGACGCACCTGTCGTGGGCTCGAATCCGTCGAAGATCAAGTCTCCGCGGATGTCGGCAATGTAGTTCAGGCTTCCAAACCTGACCTGATGGACGGGGGAGTTGAGGGAGTCGTAGATTAGGGGGTCCTCAGACAGCCAAACTATATGCTTGTGCCGGACTGTTGGACTATGAAGATACAAGATTGAAGACTTCGTCCCGTGTCCGGCTAGGACTCTCATTTGCATGGAAGGCAAGCTTGGCAATTCGGATATGTAGATTTCCTTCTCTGTAACCGACTCTGTGTAACCCTAGCCCCCTCCGGTGTCTATATAAACCGGAGGGTTTAGTCCATAGGACAAGAACAATCAGAATCATAGGCTAGCTTCTAGGGTTTAGCCTCTACGATCTCGTGGTAGATCAACTCTTGTAATACTCATATCATCAAGATCAATCAAGCAGGAAGTAGGGTATTACCTCCATAGAGAGGGCCCGAACCTGGGTAAACATTGTGTCCCCGCCCTCCTGTTACCATTAGCCTTAAACGCACAGTTCGGGACCCCCTACTTGAGATCCGCCAGTTTTGACACCGACGTTGGTGCTTTAATTGAGAGTTCCACTGTGTCGTCATGGTAAGGCTCGATGGCTCCTTCAATCATCCGCAATGATGCAATCTAGGGTGAGGTTTTCCTCCCTGGATAGATCTTCGTATTTGGCGGCTTCTCACTGTGGGCCAACTCGCTTGGCCATCTGGAGCAGATCGATATCTACGCCCCTGGCCATCAGGTCAGGTTTGGAAGCCTGAACTACACTTCCGACATCTACGGAGACATGATCTTCGACGGATTCGAGCCCATGATAGGTGCACCGTACAGTCACGATGAGCATGGCTTAGATTTGCCATCGGACGGTGTTCAGGAGAACGCACCTGTAGTTGCCCTGGCTTTAAATCTGGAGCAGATTGTGCCATCCGAGGACGGGTGTATGGACCCCACCACGGAGGCCGCACACTCAGCGGCGATAGAGCCGAACACAGATCCCACTCCTAAGGAGATATGTGTCTTCGGACCCTCAGACTCGTCTCCGACCAGGGGCTCCGAACCGCGTGCATCCGTGCCCATCGGACCTGACTGGGCACCGGTCATGGAGTTTAGCTCCGTGGATATCTTTCAGCACTCGCCCTTGGGCGACGTGCTAAATTCATTAAAATCTCTCTCCCTGTCAGGAGACTCTTGGACGAACTATGTCCAGCTTGAGTGGGAAGTGGATGACGAAGAAATTCGTTCCCCATTCACCACCCACTTAATAGCCATTGTCGACGACTTAACCGACATGCTTGATTTTGACCCTGAAGACATCGACGGTATGGGCGACAATGCCGGAGAAGAACATGAACCACCGCCCAAAGGGTGCTAGACAGCCACCTCATCATATGATATATATATATATATGGTGGACACACCCAAAGAAAGCAATGGCGATGAGGCAACAGAAGATAATCCCCTTGAGAAGGAATCTAAGCCCCGGCGTCAGCGACGCCGCGCTAAGCCCTGGCATAGCAAAAATTGCGATACAGGCACAAGAGACAATAACACTCCGGATGATGGCAAAGACGAAAACAATCCCGCCCAGCCAAGCTTCGAGCAAGCCGGACGGGAGGATGGGCAAGCTATCCCTGATAAACAGGCAATGGATGGAGACTCAGAGGATGACAATTACATGCCCCTCTCCAAAGATGAGGTGAGCCTCGCAACGAAGATTTCATCATGCTTGAGGATCCCATCGAGAAGGAGCGCTTCAAGCGCCGGCTTATAGCCACTGCAAAAAGCTTGAAGAAAAAGCAGCAGTAGCTTCAAGATGATCAAGATCTGCCAACTGATAGATGGACTGAGGTCCTAGCAGCTGAGGAATACGGACTCGAGCGCCCAACCAAAAGTTACCCAAAGTACAGGTTGTTACCTCAATCCGAGGAGGAGGCACTAGAGCCTACACTACTAGTGCAGGATGCGGCTATCCGGCCACCTCGTGGCCGAGACAAAGCGGCGTATCAGCCCGAACACCAGCCCGCACCCCGTCGCCAAACAAACAAAAACATGAGGGCCCGGGGCTACACGCATGACCTGCAAGACGTCTTGGAAAACAAAGCAGGACAGTCAAGATCGATCTACGGATCACGGGGGCCCGCCCCAACGTGTGACGATGACCGCTACACCGGATATACTAAAGACAAATCTGGCTAGGCCGAATACAATAGACCAGACTCATTTGAACTGCGTCGTGATATAGCCCGGCATAGAGGCGCCGCACACCCCCTATGCTTCACTAACGAAGTAATGGAGCATGAATTCCCAGAAGGGTTTAAACTCGTGAATATCGAGCCCTACGATGGGACTACAGACCCCGCGGTATGGATAGAAGATTTCCTTCTCCACATTCACATTGCCCGCAGTGATGATCTACATGCCATCAAGTATCTCCCACTAAAACTCAAGGGACCGGCTCGGCATTGGCTGAATAGTTTGCCGGCAAACTCAATTGCAAGTTGGGAGAATATGGAAGATGCATTCCTGGATAACTTCCAGGGCACTTATGTGCGATCACTGGATGCTGATGATTTAAGTCACATAACCCAACAGCCCGGAGAGTCAGCCAGGAAATTCCAGACTCGGTTCCTAACTAAAAAGAACCAAATTGTCGACTGTCCGAATGCCGAAGCCCTAGCGGCCTTTAAGCATAACATCTGTGACGAGTGCCTTGCCCAACACCTCGGCCAAGAGAAGCCAAAATCCATGGCAGCCCTCACGACCCTCATGACCCGCTTTTGTGCGGGCGAGGATAGCTGGCTGGCTCGTAGCAACAGCACATCAAGAAATCCTAGCACCTCAGATGCCAAAGATAGCAACGGCAAGCCTCGACACAACAGACACAAGCGTCACAATAATGGCGGTAACGCTGAAGACACGGCCATCAATGCCGGATTCAGTGGCTCTAAGTCTGGTCAATGGAAAAAACCATTCAAAAGAAACAATCCGGGCCCATCCAGTCTGGACCACATACTCGATCATTCATGTCAAATTCACGGCACCCACGATAAACCAGCCAACCACACCAACAGAGAATGTTGGGTGTTTAAATAGGCCGGCAAGTTGAATGCCGAAAACAAGGAAAAGGGGCCACATAGTGATGACGATGAGGAGCCCCGGCTGCTGACCACAGGAGGACAGAAGAAATCCTCCCAAGTAAAAACGGTAAATATGATATACGCAACCCATATTCCCAAGCGGGAAAGGAATCGTGCACTAAGGGACGTCTACGCGATGGAGCCAGTCGCACCAAAGTTCAACCCATGGTCTTCTTGTACGATCACCTTCGATCGTACGGACCATCCGACCAGTATCCGTCATGGCGGTTCGACCGTGCTGGTCCTTGACCCCATCATCGATGGATTCCACCTCACACGAGTCCTTATGGACGGTGGCAGCAGCCTAAACCTGCTCTATCAGGATACAGTGTGCAAAATGGGCATCGATCCCTCAAGGATCAAACCCACCAAAACCAACTTTAAAGGTCTCATACCAGGTGTAGAGGCCTGTTGGACGGGATCAATCACACTGGAAGTATTCTTCGGATCTCCGGACAACTTCCGAAGCGAGGAGTTAATCTTTGATATCGTCCCCTTCCGAAGTGGCTATCACGCACTGCTCGGGCGAACCGCATTTGCCAGATTCAATGTGGTACCACATTATGCATACCTCAAGCTCAAGATGCCAAGACCTCGTGGGGTTATAACAGTCGATGGAAACACAGAGCGCTCCCTCCGTACGGAGGAGCACACTGTGGCCCTCGCAGCAGAAGTACAGAGCAGCCTTCTTAGGTAGACCTCCAATTCGGCAATAAAACCCCCAGACACGGCCAAGCGAGTCCGAAGTACTCTGCAGCAAGATCGTCCAGCACATCCAGAGCTCGCCTAGCAATTCGGCCTCCGTCCTATTCCCAGTCAAGCGGGGAAATTTGTGCCGCGCCTACATAATTACGCACTTTAAATACCATGGGCATAGACAGAGGCACAGCTAGAATGCGGTTCACAATGCGGCTCAGCCGCCCCAGGATCCGTATACCTTCACCCCTTTTCTTTCTTTCAGGTCCCTGTTTGCTGGAGGCTCTTCCGATAGCCTGATTATCGGACCCATCACGGGACAGAAACACCAAGGAGGCAAGGAGCTTTGACGTACAAGGGAATCCCCAGGTGGTCTCTGATAACGATCGCTATACCTATTTTACATACCCACACATAGCTCGCCCTTGGTTAGGACATGTTAAATAGTCCTATTTTGCTTATTGCACTACTTGTATACATAAGCCTTGACGTATTATTCAAATAACAATGGAAAATAATGTACAGTGTCAGCTTATTATTACGTTTCTTTATCTTTTTCATTGACTGTTTATTTATTACAAATTGCACCCGTACATTTTGGTACGTTCAGCTCGCCAGGGGCTTCAGTGTACCCCATAACACGGCAAGAAAAGTCCGAACAGTTTCGACAGTGCGGCGCCTTGAACTTATAGCATTATATGCATCAGCTCCGAATCATGTCTTGGGTCAATAGTTGGGTTTCCCGGCTCCCATGTTTTGCTGCCTTACGTTCTACTATATCGGCTAAGGTGGCACAGGGAGAACTACTGCGATTGTGTCCCAGTTCTTCTGGACGAGCAACTAAGTAGAGAAAGCCGAAAACTAACTTTCATGATGCAGCGAGAGCTGGTCGCTATTCGAGAGGTCTCAAATCCTTAAAAAATCCACTTTGGGCGAGGAATCGGCCTTTGTCCGATTTAGGCGTGTAGAGCGCCCCAAGTTCGGCCTTCTGAATACCAGGGGCTACGCCAAAATTTAAAATTATAGAACTTCTATTGCTAAGTGAGAGTGATAAAGCTGTATAGTCCAATTGCCTTGCTCGTTGCGCTAAACACCTCCTTAAAGGACCAAAAATTTGGATAAAGAGTGTTTAGATTTATCACAAACACTCCGGTACTAGTTACATGGGGGCAGAAGCCGACGACTGGCCAACTCTCAGATTTTATAAACGGCCGCACAGAAGGTAAAATTTTAAATCAACAAGCGTTATATTGCACAAAAGAACTTGTTTCATATTACAAGATAAAATGAGTGTATTCACTCAAAGATTACATCCTTCGCACATTGCTCCACCACAAGGCGGGAGCCCTTCAGGACACTATCATAATACTTTTCGGGGTGGCGATTCTCCTTGCCCTTTGGCGGCCCCTCGGTCATCAGCTTCTCGGCATCCATCTTCGCCCAGTGCACTTTTGCGCGGGCGAAGGCCATTCGTGCACCTTCAATGCAAACTGACCGCTTTATAACTTCAAGTCGCGGACAGGCATTCACAAGCCGCTTTACTAGGCCGAAGTAGCTGCTGGGCAGGGGCTCGGCAGGCCACAGACGGACTATGAGGTCTTTCATGGCCACTTCGTCCGCCTTGTGCAGTTTGACCAGTTGCTTCAGCTGGTCGCTCAAGGGTATCGGGTGTTCGGTCCCAATATACCGAGACCAGAACAATTTCTCCGCCAAGCTCCCTTCTTCAGCTCGGTAGAACTCTGCGGCTTCAGATATGCTGCGCGGCAGATCTGCGAATGCTCCGGGAGAGCTCCAAATTTGGGTAAGTAAAAGGAAAGTCTCCTTCACGTGCTTGCTTTGCATAATAAATGCCTTACCCGCCGCAATCTTCTTGGCCGCCTGAATCTTCTAGAGGGCCTTTTGGGCTTCGGCCTTAGCGTCTCGTGTGCTCTGGAGGGCCTTCGCAAGCTCGGACTCTTGCGTCTTTGAGTCATGCTCCAAGAACTCGTATTTTCGGACGAAATCCTGGAGCTCTTGCTGGACCTCGTTGACTCGGGCCTCTTGCTTCTCGCACTCGGTGCGCTCCTTGGCCGCTTTGTCTTCGGCCTCGATCAGCGCCATATTAAGGGCTGCCACTTCAGTCGTGACCCCTAGTAAAGTTCATGATGCTTGCATCAGTAGAAACCATTTTTCTTTTCTAAATATACAGACGGGGTATTGTGTACCTTTGTTTTCCTCCAGCTGCATCTTCACGAGGCCGAGCTCTCCCTCGGTCCGCTCCAGGTCCCGCTTCAGTCCGGAGACCTCCGTAGTACGAGCGGCAGCGGCCAGCAGCGACGCCTGCTTATTCACATAGACATCTTTTGTTAGACTCCTGCGGATGTTATTTGATCCTCTGTTCGGCCTTTTTTCCGAACACCAAACAGAGCATCAGGGGCTACTATCTATACTGTGATATTTTCTCACAATTTTGTTAGTTACCTCAAGGCCTGTAAGGAGGCTGGCGCAGGCTTCGGTCAATCTGCTTTTGGTGGACCGGACCTTCTCAATCACTACACTCATAAGAGTACGATGTTATTCATCAATGGAAGCACCGCGGAGTGCTTCCACCAAGTTATCCGATGCCTCTGGATGGACAGAGGTCATCGGTACAGGTGGCTCGCCCTCCTTAGAGAGAGTCTGCCTGCCTGAATCCGGAACCACTTGGGTTTTCGGAGCCGTATTAGGCTAGGGGCGAGACTTGTTGCGGCCCCCGTTATCGGAGTCCATGGGGGTCTTCCCTCCCAAGTGCCCGGTGACTGGGATTTCGCCTAGGGGCATCTCTAGAACTGTATCCCCTGGTCCCATATCCTCTAAGACAACACCTCGGTGTCATCTGCGGGCCTGGGGGAGGAGGCTGTCCGGAGTGAATTGCTGTTCATCACCGACGGGCCCAGGGACCCCTCCGAAGAGGATACCCCGATGTGGGATTTGGCCAGACTGCATATGCATATTCGGCATGATAAGAAGCAATAAAGCAATACATACCGGAAGCATTATAGTGTCCGGATACTTACAACTTAGCCAGGGGCTTGTCCCTGGGCAACCACTCCTCGCCGCTGTAGCTGGCCGTTGTGAAGTGGTCCAGAAGGAAGATCTTTCCCTTCTTGGACGCTTTGGCCTGCCCCTGTGGGGTGGCCTTTCTTTTCGTTTCCCCCTGGTTGGGGGGGGGGAAGGGATCTCTTCTTCCTCCTCCTCGTCTTCATTGGAGGAGTGCACCATGGTGTCTTCGGACGTTATGTCCGACATGACCTTGCGCCGGAGACCTTTCCTGGTCCCCACGGCCTTCTTCTTGGCCTTCTTCTCCGGCACCTCATAGGGCGTCGGGAACAACATCTTTGTTAGAAGAGATGATGCTGGATCTTCAAGTAGCGGAGCCGGACAGTCGATCTGCTCCGCTATCACTACCCAATCCTATTTAATCAGCATGGAGGCTTATATTCCTCCCGCGAATCTGGTAAAAGGCACATCTTGCAAAATGTAAAAACTGACCGGATGCTCTTGGCGTTTCGCGCTGAGTCCGCGATCTTCGGTTATGGGTGGGGGACCTCGCTGGCCTTGAAAAGCACTTTCCAGACGTCTTCGTGCATCGTGTCGAAGAGCTCTTACAGCATCTGGTGTTCGGCTAGGTCGAACTCCCATAGATTGTAAGCCCGTCTCTGACACGGGAGGATACGGCGGATGAGCATGACTTGGACCATGTTGACAAGCTTGATTTTCTTGACTATCATATTTTTAACGCAGGTCTAAAGTCCGGTCAGCTCCACCGATGAGCCCCAGGCTAAGCCCTTCTCTTTCTAGGAGGTGAGCCACATGGGGACGCCGGATCGAAATTCGGGGGTCGCTGCCCAGTTGGTGTCGCGTGGCTCGGTGATGTAGAACCACCCCGATTGCCACCCCTTCATGGTCTCCATGAAGGAGCCTTCAGGCCAGGTGACATTGGGCATCTTGCCCACCATGGCGCCTCAGCACTCCGCTTGCTAGCCAACCACCACCTTTGGCTTCACGTTGAAGGTCTTCAACCATAGGCCGAAGTGGGGCGTAATGTGGAGGAAGGCCTCGCACACGACGACAAATGCTGAGATGTTGAGGATGAAATTCGGGGCCGGATCATGGAAGTCCAGCTAGTAGTAGAACATAATCCCGCGGACAAATGGGTGGAGGGGGAATCCCAGTCCATGGACGAAGTGAGAGAGGAACACTTCCCTCTCCTGGGGCTTCGGGGTGGGGACGATCTGCCCTTCAGCCGGAAGCTGGTGCGCGATGTTGGCGGACAGGTATCTGGCCTCCCGAAGCTTCGTAATATCCTCCTTCGTGACGGAGGAGGCCATCCACTTGCCTCCCGCTCCGGACATGTTTGGAATGATTTTGCGGAGAAGTTGAAAGCTTGGGCGCTAGAGCTCGGGCGAGAGAGAATGGATGAGCGGAGGAAGAAGAAGGCGTGGGTTAAAAAGGGGAATCATTATCTCTTTATAAAGGCGGTGAAATTGTGCGCCTCCCCACTTGCCCCATAAACTCGCTTATTCCCCAAGCGTCGCGTTGATGGCTCGGTTGGGTTACCCACACCCGTATTGATGAGAACCCCGTGATAAGGGGACGCGATCTCTGCTTCGACAACACGTGCCAATAAAACTGCCTCGCAATATGTGCAATAGCAGGTTGAGAAAAACGGTTCGAATAATGACCGGGCCATAGCGTGATGTCATGCTATGAAAAGTTGTCGGCAGATTAGATTTGTGGAATATTGTGCTCTCTATGGTGGTACATGGAATTTGTTTTGCAGAGCCGGACACGATTCATGTGTTCAAAATCTACCTTGGAGTATTCGGAGGAGGAACCCACCTTGCAATGCTGAAGACAATCTGCGCGCCGGACCCGTCGTCATTGAAGCCTGGTTCAGGGGCTACTAAGGGAGTCCTGGATTATGGGGTCCTCGGACAGCCGAACCATATACTTATGCCGGACTGTTGGACTATGAAGATACAAGATTGAAGACTTCATCCCGTGTCCGGGTCGGACTCTCCTTTGCATGGAAGGCAAGCTTGACAATACGGATATGTAGATTTCCTTCTCTGTAACCGACTCTGTGTAACCCTAGCCCCCTCCGATGTCTATACACTACAAAAAAATACACTTCCGTGATGATACGTGTTTGTCACAGTAGGTCGCGTTTTCTGTCATGCATGTACATTCATGACGATTTTATGACAGAATCAAGATAGTCATACCTGTGCTGTCGAAGAAGTGTTCCATGACATTACCAAAATTATCATCACGGAAGTGTCCACTTCCATGACGATAAATCGCGCGTCATAGAAGTGCTTTCGTCAAGGGTGACCGACACATGGCATCCACCATAACGGAATGCTGTTACGCTATCGGGTCAGGTTTTGGATCTGATAACCCGTTAACAGCCCCGACCAATGAGGATTTTCCACGTGTAAAATCATCATTGGCTAGAGGAAACAAGTGTCGGCTCATCATTGGGACAGATGTCATCCAATCATTGGACGGAAGGCGTCTATCATACGTCGACACGTGGCACGGCCCAATAGAGGCCCATTCCTGTGAAAAGGCCGGCCCGTTTGACTTGGTCAAAAGGTGGCGGGCCGGCCCATGGAAAATCTGTTAACGGCCTGTTCACATATAGCCCATTTACAGCCCGCTAACCCAAGGCCTGTTACGCCCTATCCGAATTAGGCCCAGTAGCGTCATCTGGGCCATCCAATATGATTCCAGCGCATTTTCACTTCTGGTGCATGTATGGCCCATGACGTCTTTCGGCCCATATGAGGCCCTATGTAACTCTTGTCCTATTAACGACCCGTGGTGAAACTGGCCCGTAATGAAGAGTGTATCACTTTCCACCCATTAACGGCCCGTGGTGAAACTGGCCCGTAATGAACAGTGTATCACTTTATACCCATTAACGACCTGTTATTCCGTTGGGCCGTTTCCAGCCCATGTTATCTTTCGGCCTTCTCAGAGCCCATTTATTCTTGGGCTCATTTCCAGCATTCGTTTACTTACGGTCCGTTACTGTCATTTTCTGCTTGTGGGCCAAATTCAGCCCGTGGTTACAATCGGCCCGGTTGTGGTCCGTTAATATGCTGGGCCGTTTTCATAGCGTCATCAAATACGGCCTATTAACGATGGCCCGTTATGGTCGGCCCATGAACGGACGATTCCAACTCTAGCCCGTTTACGGCCATAATGTGGTCTGTTTGGCCCCTGTTTGGCCAATCGATCATCCGGCCCGTATAAGGCCCATTAATGATACGGCCCGCAGAAGGCCCATTGTTTCTACGGCCCGTAGGAGGCCCATTGTTTCTACAGCCCGTAGAAGGCCCACTGTTTCTACGGCCAGTAGGAGGCCCAGTGTCACTACAGTAAATATTAGCCCATGGTTATTGTGGCCTCGTTTTAAAAAATAGGTCATTGCAGCCACTAGCAAACCGCGGAAAAAGAACTGCAATGACTAGAAGAAAACAAATAAACAAGACAACAAGGAAATAAATAAGCAATTAACTAACACTAGGCTATCACGGCTATTACACATATTACATCCACTGGGCATCAAAGTTCACCACCAGTGCAAATATAGGGAACAAAGCAGCATATCATATACACTGGTTGTGAAAGTTGGCGACCAGCGCAAATAAATGCCACAGCAAAACAAATCCAGAACTGAAACCACTTCAGAAGATCTCAAGAAACAATATCCTGGGTACCCATAATGCTGGCAAGATGCTTAGCAAGCTTATTAACTTTCTCTTGTTTGGCGCATAAATCATCCAGCGCTTGCTGTTGCACCAGAAAATATGCATCTGAATTCTGCAGGGACTTCCTCAGTCCTTCAGCTTCCTGTCGCAGCACATCTGATTGATGTCTTTCAACTTGAAGTTGAGACTCAAGAAGACGAACTGATTCAGGCAGCGAGTTCAAAGAGCTTGTGCCAGCAGTAGTGGCCAGTAACTCAAACACTACATCAAGACAGGACTTTTGGGTTCCCTCACTGTCATCAAGATAGTTTTTATCAGCTTTCTTGGAGACCAACAGGGATGTCTCACTATCTTGAACCTTATCTGCATTACTTCCTTTACCATTGGATAACGCGGTACTGTTCTCCAATATTTTATCCGCATTCTAAAAGAGAAACAAGCAGACACATCACATGTTTACCATGTTGTATATGAAACTCATTTTGGTAAATGAGTTCATTAGTAAAGTGGACAGGATAACAACATGAAACAAACATATATCTATGTATCATGGTCATTTTATGGTCTATATCATTCTAATTTTTGTTGCCAAATCAAGATAGAGACACAGTTCAAATAATATTTGTTCAAGACAAAGCAGAATAGACAGAACATAAGTGTGGGTAACTATAGAGCAATAACAACACTTGTAATGTGCATGACATGAGAACATAATTTTTTATTCAATTGAAACTGAAATCAACATAGAGCAGGTTACAACAGCAAACCAGTTACAGAAACAGGTTTAAAACATACATGTTGCACCATTGGAGTTTCAATTCCATCCTTCAAATTTGAAAATAGTTGGTATGAGTAAATACAGTAATGCAAGAGCAAAGGATTATGAAGCATAGCTACAGAACCTGACCTAAGAACAAATCTTCTTCTCCTTTAAGCGTTGAGTTGGGATTTGGAGTGGTGGTCCTCGTGCTTTGGGCTCTGCAGTTCCCTTACTAACTGCTCGTGTTTGGGTGCTCTTTGGTGGAGACGGTGCTGTGTCAACTTGAACTGGGTTACTATCTGCCGGGGTTGGGGTTAGAAGGGGTGTAGCTGGTTCTCTGTCCAACTGGGTAGGGGTACAATCTGCGAGAGTCTGGGTTATGTGTGGTGGATCTGGTCCTTGGGCAAGTACAATCGTGGTTCTATCTGCATCAACTGGTAGCACTATCTTTTCTGAAGACCGTGTTGTTACTCCCTTAGATACTGCCATCACCCTCTCCAATTCAAATGGTTGATAAACAAGAAAAGTAATTGAAAGTATAGACATTGTATGATAGACAGGTGCAATGGATAGTGGGGAATAAAAGAGGGCATGAAATAATTCATATTTATGTTGTCTAAACAAACAGGATAGCATGACACAATTTCACATATATGATGGCTAACTAAACAGGATAGCATGACACAATTTCACATTATGATGGCTAACTAAAAAAGATGGAAAGACATAGTTCAAAATATGAAACTATGTAAACAGGATGACATGACATAACTATATAATGTGTTCATTAAATAGGTTGGCATGCCATAATTCACATACATTCATGGATAGAATGCCATAATTCAAAATATGATGACTGTAAACACTAAACAGGATGAGATGATATAACAATATGATGTCTTTATTAAATGGGTTGCCATGCCATAATTCAGATAGATGATGTGTATGTACGATGTAAATATGATGCCATGATATAATTCAAATATATGATTTATATAGTAAGCAATTAAGTAGATGGCAATCCACATATGATATAAAAACTAAGCAATGCAAGACAACATGCATGACATGGGTAATATAACCCTGCCAAGTTTGAGCATAGACCTCAGGGGGGAAATAGGACTAGTCATCAGTCTCTGAATCCTCCTCTGAGGAGCTCTCTATAACCAGCAAGATGTCTGCTTCAGCAGGTAGCATTGTCTGCTCTGAATACCTTGTTTTCACTCCAGATACTTCCATCACCGCTTCAAATGGCTGATGCATAGGAAGAATAGTTGAATAGACAAACGTTGTCGACAAATGGAACACGTAATACAAAAAATGATAGCACGATATAATTCACATACATGATGATTGGCTAAACAACATGGCATTGCATAATTCACATATATAATGCCTTTGCAACAAGATAGCATTGTATAATTCACATATATAATGTCTTGCAACAAGATGGCAATGCATAATTCACATATATGGTAATTAGACACTGAACAGGTGGCATTCACACAATGCATGTCTAAACTAATGAAATGACATAGCAATGCGAGACACCATACGCACGATATGAGCAACATGCCCTACCAAGTTAGAGCATACACCTCGGAGGGGGGCAATAGGACTGGTCATCTGTCTATGAATCCTCCTTTGAGGAGCTATCCGTAACCAGCGAGATATGCGCTTCATCAGATAGCATAGTCTGCTCTGAAGACCTTGTTTTAACTCCAGAATTTGCCATCACCGTGTCAAATGGCTGATGCACACGAAGAGCAGTTGAATGTACTAACACTGTTGACAAATGTAATATGTAACGGAAAAAAAGGATGGCCTGATATAATTTACATATAAGATGACTGGCTAAGCAGGATGGCATTGCAAAATTCACATATATGATGCCTGGCTAAACAAGATGGCATTGCATAATTCACATAAATGATGCATAAACTAAACAGATGGTGTTCGCACAAAGGATGTCTAAACTAAGCAGATGACATATTTGATGTATAAAGTAAGAAATGCAAGACACCATATGCATGATATAACCAACATCAGCATGCCAAGTTAGAGCGAAGACCTCAGGGGGTAAATAGGAGTTGTCTTCTCCTTCTGAATCCCCCTCAGAACAGATATCTTCCTCTCGATTACAATCCGAAATGCGTGGAGGGGGGGCTGCCTTTGCGCCTACCATGGAGCGATGTATGCATGAAATTTTATTGCCACGCAAGGCTCGTCTCTTTTGCTCTACATGTTCAGTTCCATTGTTTACAATAATTGTCATGCATAGGAATAAAACAGAGTGAGATTATGTAAGTAGTGCATGCAAAAATCCAGAGTGATGGTAGCAACCTGTGGATAGACCCAAAACCAATAATAGCAGGCAGACAATGGCTTCAGTTAAAAAATACAGATAATGGCTTCTTTACTATTTGTTTCCCACCCAACATGAAACTCATAGTAGACACCGGAGATTAACCAGATAGTAGATATATACTATTGATAGTGGCCCCGATATGTACCCCACAACCATTTAAAAACTCAAGTTTGACCATTAGTTTGGAGCTGACTCAGAGTCTAATCGGTGAACAGGACGATAAAGTAGCATGTAATATTAAGCGATGCATAATGTAAGCAGACACGAAAGAGTGCGACCTCTCTTGCGGACCCGTGTAGTCCTCGAGGTCATCTGCTCGGTTGATGATGGTAATGCAGTTTTCATGGCTGCCAGCGGTGGGGAAGAAGATCTGAGCCAGCGAAAGACAGTCTGGAGGCCAGATCCCTGCTGTGCTGGACCCTTCTGTCGTTGGAGCAGCTGAGCTGGGGTAGACGGCGCAGCAGGAGTGGGACAAACCACGCAAGGTTTTCTTTGACAACTATTTGTAAGAGAAGTAATTCTGTAAGGGCTCGTTTGAATTGGAGGATTCCAACAATGTAGGGATAGGATATAGACAGGAATAGGATAGGAATGCACGTGCAAAACAGAGAATTTAAAAACACAGGATTTCTGCCAATCTAGGTGATTGATTCACAACAATTGGAAGATCAGAGGATGCAAAGAAGCATGGTGAGATTAAGTCAAACCACAAGAAAATGTACGGTTATAATGCTATTATGCTACTATCTCTTAGTCTAATGCTTCATGAATAGGAATTTGAAAAGGAGGACAAGTGAAAATTAAAATGCCTACATTTTTTCTTCAAGGAGACACTAGAGGAACAAATTCGTGTGCTTAGTGGACAATATATATAACATGTAGAGTAAAAAAGAGATGCAACAAGTGTACAACCTCTTTGGCGAAGCCATGTCGATCTCAGTGTGATTGGGTTGGCCGGTGAGGATGCTCCGGCTGACTTTGCTGCCGGAGGAGGGGAAGAATATCTTAGGCGTTTGGAGATGGAGCCCAAGGTACTGCTCCGCTGTAATGGAGGGTTTCGTTGTTGGAGCAGCTCCGGTGCGTTGTACGACGTCGAGGCTGAAGCAGGACAAGAGAGACAACGGACAACGTTAACCTGAGTGGAATTCTAATAGCATCTCCAATACATGACGTAAAATACATAACCACAAAATGCTAGATGTAAAATACATCAGCCGCTCATCTCTGAACTTAATGTCGAAACTGAACTTAACTGTCGAAACTGAACTTAACTGTCGAAACTGAACTTAACTATCGAAACTGAATTTTGCTGTCGAAACTGAACGCACTAGCAAGGTGAGGCTACACATCGGTCGACTGAATTTTTCATCTCTAGTCAGTTGATTTTGCAGTCGTTGGATACAAAATCAAGGGCCTACGGTTCATTTTCAACCTCCACCCCCTGAGCCGCCAGCCACCAACGGCCAAACAGCAGCCCCGCCTGCCCCGAAAACACTCCCCACCGCCAGTCCGCCGCCGCCTCGGCCATCCCTCTAGGCCCCCCTCCCCCCGTGCCGAGCTTTTTCTCCGGCGATCCCCACTCCACTACCCCGCCAACGCCCCGCCACTGCCGGTGACTACCGCCCCCATCTTGAACCCTAAGATAGATAGTGGGGTACCTCTCCGGCGAGCCCCCCTCCCCGCTGTGGTTGGTTCTTCCTTCACCCCGGTGAGCCCACCCCTTGAAAATCGACTGACCCAAAAGTCGATTCAGTCGACTGAAGTGTAGCCAAATCGGAGCAGCATCGCAAGCAAGAGCAAGAGCGAGAGCAGCAGCGCGAGCAAGAGCAAGAGCAGATCAGGCAGGGGACCGAGAGCAAGAGCAGAGCAGCAGCGCGAGCGAGAGCTAAAGCAGCAGCAGCTCCTACTGACGTGGACATCGCCGCCGAGGGAGCGACGCTGTGGAGGAAGTGGCCGGTGACACTGCCGTGGATGGAGCCGCGCTGTGTCGGCTCGAGACCGAGCGTCGTCAGCACCTTGAGATCGAATCAAGAAGAAAATGCGGCGATTAGTGTACAACGTCTTTGGTGGCGCCGACTAGGCCGCAGCTTCATCCGAGGAAATGGTGATGATGATGCTCTTCCGGTGGTGCAGGTGAAGATGGTGGTGTGGGAATGGAGGTGGCACGAAAGACGAGGGGAACGACGGGGCAGCTCCTTGGAGGTGGAGGACGGGGTGGCTGAACCGGTGGGACAATGAGATCAACGACGGATCCTCATCCGGTATGGTGGATGAGGCATGTCAAGGTGTTGCTGTTGATGACGTCATCGGGGAAGAGGCTCCGGCTGGGTGGCGGACGGAGCAAGGTGTGGGGTTTCGTCGTGGGTTTTCACGGCCTTGGTGTACGAATGGGTGGGCGGATGGGATGGCAGTGGGCAACCATGGCTTAGAGACGCGCTTGTTCGAAATGTGGGGTAAGTTACGAAAGTACCCCCACCGATTTGAGGCGGTTCTTTCGGTTCAGGGGTACCACGGGCATTTCGCGTGTCGGTATTTCACAGGAGGTGGGAGTTTTCGCGTGCGTTGTAAGTTCGGAATAGCAAGGCGCGGGTTGAGATGGAGGGAGTTGTCGGAGCACAACAAGACAAAGATATATCTTAAATATTTCGGGCTAACAAGGCGCGGGTTGAAATTTCTTGACAAGCCTAACATGTACTGTACCAAATCAATGCGCACTACAAATGTCATTCAAAACTTGGAATTCATGTTATGTTCAACTAAAATATTTCTACGTGTATAATGCATGCAACCTACTACTCAAATGAACGTTTTAGTGCATTCCAAACATATATACTACCGCTTCAATATGAACTAAATTTGAATAAGATCTACAGAAAGGATTGTTGTGAAGTCAAAGCATTTGAATTCATTTCTCTATTTTAATAAGATCTACAATCATCATTATTGTCAAGTTAAATGATCGTTTGTGTATTATCTTCACAGCACACCACATGATTAGTCTCGAGTTACATATGAACTATGTGTACTATATGAACTCGAACTAGATTTTTTGAATCCACTTTATTTTGATTTCAAATCACATTACATTTCTAGCTCTAGCTAGATCTTCATAATCTAAACCATGTCTCATATGTATAATGTGTCTATCACATTATGTATGGTGCCCCGCCCCTACGCCTACAAGTATTTAGATGTGAGTTGCAAACACCACACATTACCATAAATTCAAATAAAATGTGAGAATGTTCGATATATAGTATTGTTTAGATTGCTCGATATTTAGTTGTAAGCTGCAAACGCCACACATTATCACAAATTCAAATAAAATGTGAGATTGTTTGATGTATAGTATGGTTTAGATTGTTCGGCATTTAGCTGTGAGTTGCAAACGCCATGCATTATCACCTTATGGTATAACATGTGCACAACACGTGTATCACCGCTATATTCATGCATGCAATGTTTAGAACACTATGATCTCCTATTCAAATATATGAATCCACTTTCATATCAAATTATGATCTTTGTTAGTCTCTTACACCCACACAATCCTCTAACCTTTGTAGCTACCACTAACTTTCTCTCGTGCATGCACACGCCCTCCTCGCCCTCCCCCTCCCTCCGCATTCTATCCACCGGGCACATTCATTTTTTTCTTTAGGTCGTTCTCCCAGAGTCTCCACAACTCCTTTCCGACACACACCGATCGATAAACCTCTCCAGCGATGCCTGCCTACAACATACACACACACCTTCAATCTCCTCCTTTATGTGTCCTTGCCTCGTGTCTCTCATATGGTCAGACACAAGTGTAAACTCTCACCCCTCTTTTCATCGATCTCACAACCGCACACTCCTCCCCCTATCTAGCTAGTAGTTGGGCCTCTCGCACCACCTCCTAGCTCATTCTCTCTGTCTATCCGTCTCGCTGGGCCTTATTTGCCTCTAACAAATGGACGTACACCGACTGATCTCTCACTATACATATAGCTAGCTAGGTCCTTATAACTCATTTTTACCGACACGTCGATCGATCTACCTCATTAGTTGTGTCTTTCCCTTCCTCTGACAAACAACAATTGATCTACCAATCTAGTTAGGTTTGCTTACCAAACACATGGTTCCCCTTCATCATCCATGGATTTGTCCCGACAGATCTATCACGCACAGGCACACACAGAAACACATCCCCACTCTTATTGATAACATTGCAATTCCACCCTCAGTTTGTCTAGTAGGCCTCTCCCAACATCACCGAGAAGCAACTCCATCACCCATCCAGCACTCTACCCCTCTCCCTCCCTCTCCCTCCCTCTCTCTCTCCTCTCTCTCTCTCTCTATCCCATAATATTTCCCGCCCTTCAGTTATGTATGGATGTCGACCGGTCTCCCTCAAGACGTAGCTGGGTCTCTCCTTCTCAACACATATATGAGTTGTTCTACCTCTATAGTTAGGCCTCTACCTACCCCTCCCCCCTCCCCCCACACACACCGATACATCGAGCGCTCTAGTCATGTCTCCCTGCCACACACAAACTTG
>NC_041387.1:159709932-159721173 GCF_002162155.2 Triticum dicoccoides | reverse complement strand
ACTCACGAACGCGGTTTGTATCTCTCACACACACCCACGTAGGTGGGGGACATGCACAAAGAGAAGCGGTGCATGCACGGTGCACATACTCCCATCTCTTTCCCAACCACACCCGCGCGGGTACACGGTGGAGCTCATTTCTGTACGAAAAAGCCAGCCCACGTGGTAATTTGGCACGTGTACTGGTTGTCCACTTGGTGGAGGGAGGATCGTCTACCACGGGTGAACAAACAAATTGCGACTTAACACGTTATGTTAAATTAAAAAAAGAGGCAAACCATGTGGGGCCTACCTTAGAGGCAAGTCTCTATACACTGGAGTACTTTTGATGTGTCCTGTCAACTCGCAGAACGAGGAGAAGCTTGCTTATGCCGTCTCCCCCGCCCACGGGCGCGGTGGCTCGCAGGATGAGGCGAAGCTTGCTCCGCCTTACGCCCGCTCCCTCGCCCATGCACGCGGTGGCTCGTAGGACGAGGAGAAAAATTTACTACTCCCTCCGTTTACTCCTCGTCCCTACTACCTTGGTTATAGAGATTATATCATATTATTTGGAATATATATGTCCTTTAGTAGATTTCAATATGAACTACTAGTACATACCCCAAACACTGATGTATATAGACGTATTTTAGAGTGTAGATTCACTCATTTTGCTCCGTATGTACTACCTCTGTCCGGGTTTATTGGTCCCCATTGTATTCCGTGCCAAATTTTGACCATAGATTAAACTAATAAAATGTTCATGCATCACCAAACATTATATTTTTGAAAACTATGTTCAAATACGAATCCAATGAGGCAATTTTTCTTGACATGCATTAACATTTTGTTAGTTAAATCTTTAGTCAAAATTTGGCACAAACTATAAAAGGGACCTATAAACCAGGACGGAGGTAGTAGCACTCTTCCTCGCCCCTCGACCCTCGCCCACGTGGTGGACGTGCAGCAATTCATTCGGTCTCATATAGCCAGAACGATATATACTGCACTACCATTATTGCTCGACTTCTCGAAGAGGCGAAGAGCCAATCGCAAGGTTAATATTTTGGAGATGCCAAGCGCAAGGTTATAGGAGGACGAGTAGTAGGTGCCATGTCATTTATAAATAAATAGTCAGGACGGGCCAGCCTACACGGTTTCTTGCTGGGGTTGCTCTCTTCACATTCTCTCGCACAAAACGACTGTGGCCACATCTCTAACATCCCGGTGGATCACGTCCATTTGGGGAAGGAGTGGATGCTTACTGTAGATGCGATGGCCATCGCCGACGGTGAAAACCCACTGTCGGCACGTCCCGATCAGGTGTCCCCGCCGTTCTCTCTCACAAAGCCGGTGAGGTTGCCTTCGTCCCTTGCTCACTGCCGCGACGTGGGCAGTTGCCACCTCCCGCCGCCCTCCTCAAGGTTGAGCTACGTCCCTCAGGTACAACTCCCTTTACAACCGGCTTGCACCACTGCTCCTGCTGCCCACATCACTCCCTATGGATATTTCTCTACTTCTTTGCCCCACACATACCTGATACCTCTACTAGCTTCTACGTACTTATTTGTGATGAGTTTATGTCTCATCAACTAGTCCCAATAATCTTATTCTAATCACGCTTCTTCAATTTCTTTGCCACAGGGATGCTCATCTCGATTTTCGTGAAACTGCACAAAATGATCCGATGGTCAAAAGGTTGCAAACTTCATTTATTAGGAAGCTCGAACATTGCCAGCAAATTGAAGCCTGGTCAGGGTTCACGGTTCAAGGGCTAGGGACTGCATGGATCGGTTTTTTCTTTAGATGCCTCTGTTCCAAAATAAGTGTCAACTTTAGTTGTAGTACAACTTTGTACTAAAGTTTGCACAAAGTTGAGACACTTATTTTGGAACGGAGGGAGTTCCTATTTTCTATGATCTGTCAATCATTGAGATTCAATAGTATGCATGTTAGTCTCCTTTGTATTTGATGAAATGTTGCAACGGGCAACCTTGGACGCAAGATACATGTAATAGGAGCTGGAAGCTTCATAGCATTGTACAAATTTATCTTGCTGATAAATTAGAGTACATAGTACTATACTAGTACTTCCTCCGTTCCTAAATATAAGTCTTTGTAGATATTTCACCATGAACCACATACGGATGTATATAGATGCATTTTAAGTGTAGATTCATTCATTTTGTTCTGTATGTAGTTCTGCTAGTGGAATATCTACAAAGACTTATCTACTAGTAATAGCTAGCCCCCACTACTAGGAATTCTCTATCCTCTCCTTGAGCCACATCATCAAAATTGATGTAGCTTTTAGATGAAGTAAATCAATCCATAATAGCCATCTGATCTAGACGTTGAGAGGCTCCACACTAAGCCACATGCAAACATGAAGAAATACCGTGGAACATGCATGTGAGTGGGTTTTAAATCACATCAACATGTATGCATGCAAGCATGCACCGGTAGCATGCATGTAAGTGAGATTTTAAGTCCCATTAACATGTCAAAAAGAAAAATATAATCCCATTATGAAGTAGGAGTTGGCTGATCTTTTTTCCTTACATGGGATGATCTAAATGATGATGGGAGTTTATTTAGTTTGGCTACCAAATTTGTCATGCGGTTATAGAGTTTTTTAGTTCTATGAAATCGATAATTTTGCGCAGAGAGATATACCGCTGTTCCGCGGCAACGCACGGGGACTCATCTAGTAATATTTAGGAACGGAGGGAGTACTATGTAAAGAGTTAGGTGTCGCATGGTGATAGTGTGAGGTGGGCCATGTAATCACTAAGCCAGCGTGTTTTCACTGCTCTTGCACTCCTCCACTATAAGAATGGAGAAAATTGTAATCTAGTAGTAGTAGTACCTCCTTTCGCCGAAAGTGTGGGACATCCAATAGTCCTACCACCTCAGTAATAAAGACCAATGAGCCGTCAAATCACATAGACCCAGCAGTAAGTTGGACGGACGAAGCAACCATCACTCTTGCTCTAGTGAGAGGTTGCGTCCGCTCTGTTCGGGCATGAATGCGGCACCGATTCTTTGGAGAGGCGCTAACCGTTTTAGGCGAGAAGCGCACGTGGGCGATGGATGGGCTTTGGGTGGGCCAGGCTGGTCAGGAGCGGGGGTGGCAGCTGTCCGCATGTCCCTACCAGACACGTCCAGAAACGAGAGGATGCACCAACTCTCGCAGCTAAAATCGCACACTACACACCATCTCTCTGTAGGAGTAGGTCGATTTGTCGCACTCTCTAACACACACATGCTATTAAACACACACACGCACACGCACGCACCTTGGTCCCATTGCACCTTCTAACGTGACTTATTACACCTAGACGGAGGGAGTAGTAAGTATACGGGATACGGTGGCACACTGACTTAAGTCGAGTACAAGTGCCCAAAATTTGTGTGCATGTTATAATAAGGATTCACTTAAAATAGTATGTGAGCGAACAGAGGGATCAATTGGACAGTGTTCCCGAGCAGTAGTGAGATGTGTGAGGTAAGATACACCACTGGCGCTTTTATTTTTTCTTATTAATTTGTTTGTTTCACCCTCTAACTAGCGGGACCCAACGTACTACGTGGAGAGAGGTAAGGTGACTAAGGCTGCATTATTTCTGCACCACTGTGGATAGTCTCACCACCAAAGCCAGATGACACGATTATGATTGAAATCCCAATGACTCCCACACACAAAAAAACACAGCATGCTTGTCACACAAATGCAGGAATGTATAAAAGGTTATTTTCCTCTCGTTGAACATAATGAGAGGGTTGTGTAGCTGGTTAGCCTGTTCTCTCATCAAACTTGAGGTCTCGGGTTCGATAACTACACTTGAGCATAATTTTTGCCAGGAGGATTCTTTGACTGGTCAAAATGTTTTCTAGGGTTTGCACGCTTCACACACACTCTCTCTCTAGTATATATATACACACTGGAGCCTCAGCGCTTGTAGTTGCTCTCTTCACACTCTCTCGCCCTCTCCCACTGGAGGCTCAGTGCTTGTAGTTGCAATCTTCACACTCTCTCGCCCTCTCCAGATCTAAACAAGACTTCGTTGGCCTCTCTTTCCCCTCGCTGCTGCTCAAAGAGCTAGCAGGATCCATCCGTCGGGAAGGGAAGGAGGCTTAACGCTGTCGCCGTCGGCGAGGGAGGGAATCCACTACCGGTGCAGCTGTTCACTTTCCACCCAGCGGCGGCGCAGGAGGCCCTCCGACCCCTTCTTCTTCATCGCCGTCCCGTCGCCCACCGAACCACGCCCCAAGAACCTTAAGGTATATTTTACTTACTCCACATGCATTGCTCTACCTACATGTATACCATGAATCTAGGATGTGGTTCAAAGAGGAAAGGAGTGGGGGAAAGTAGTGGGAAAAGTTGTATATAGCATGAATCTAGGACGTGGTTCAAAGAGGAAATGAAGGGGGAAAGTTTTATAGCATGAATCTAGGACGTGGTTCAAAGAGGAAAGGAATGGGGGAAAGTAGTGGGGAAAGTTGTATCGCATAAATCTAGGACGTGGTTCAAAGAGCAAAGGAAGGGGCGAAAGTACTAGTTCAAAAAGGAAAGGAAGGGACAAGGCTGTAGAGTTTGAGCAGGACTAGATTTGCTGTGCTCACATAGGGAAAGGTGTCTAAAGATAACAAAACTGGGACCAACACAAATATGCTCCTTGGTTGTTTGTTCTTTGTTGCAACAAATTGTGCATGACCACAGTACATTGGTAGATGCACATGGTGCTAGTGCGTCCACTGTCCCGTGCAACTCATTAGCTGTTGTTAATCTAAGGCCCTATTTGGTTAAAAACTCCCTAGTCCATACCTGCTTGGTTCCAGGGACTAAACATGGACTAGAGGTTATTACATGACATGCTAAAAGACCATGTTACCCCTAGTAATGAACTAATAGAAACAAGGTGCGATGCATGGCAGGGGCAACTATTGGAAAAAGTCCCAAAAAGACTCCCTCAGGGTCTTCTTTCTTTAGTCCCAAATGACCACTTTTAGTCCCTAAAAGTCCCTGCTGTTTGGTTTAGATGGGACTGACACGGAGTTTTTTTAGTCCCTACACCAAAATGTCCCTGTAAACAAACACCCTCTAATAATGCCGCTAGAAAATTGATGCAATGCCATAGTTAAGAAGCAAATTACATGTTTAACGAATTTTATTGTTAATATAATCTCTATGTTAATATTAATCAATGCCACCGTTTGAGAAATGCTACTGTCTTGCTTTCTTTCCCATTTAGATAAGGTAGATGCTTCTTTTTGTTGGCTTCTGTGTCATCCACCTTTATTGACCACTAATTGTTTCCTTTGCACCTATGTGTAAACAGGGTTATCTACTTCACCTCGTTGCCATTGTGACCTTTTGTTGCACTGCACAAAACACTTTTGTTTTAAGAGTGTTTTGTGTAGTTCAACCAAAATGTCACACCGACAACGTTGCTTGATTGCTTGATCTTAGTGGAACTGCACAAGAGGAGATCTTACTTCCTATCCGTTAAGGCGAATTTGGTTCAGATCTTCTTCTTGTGAGTTGTTTGAATTCCGCATCATGAGAGGTCAGTACTAGCCTTCTTTCACATGATTCTGCAGTGTGATTTCATATGTTGTGCTACTTGTACGATAATGTTGCTTGATTTTAGTGAACAACACAAATGGAGAAAAGACTTCCAATCTGTATGTGCATCGTAATATCCCATTGAGGTAAGATAAGGATATTTCACAACTGCTGGCCAGTATTTTGCCACTTTCATCAGAAAATTAAGTTTAGTACTATACTTCTGCTCCCTAATTGACATGCCAAATCTTACATTGAAGGCGAAGGTTGTCTGTTATTGAATCAAGTGATGAAGGGGAAGAACAAGTGGAAGAAAAACAAAAATCAACTCCCGGTGCTGTAATGAAGCACTGGAACTGTGATGCACAAGTAATGATATAGTTTTGCATCTTAATTTATTGCTATGGCTGGAACGAGCAATTGTTTTGCCACTGATTTGATGCCATACGTAATTATCTCTACTTGTGCAAACAGGGATCTTCTTTTAAGATACCATATGTTTTAGTGGAACTGTACAAGAAGATGTTGGAAAGATTAAACTAATTGAGGATTATATAGTAAGCATGGCCACCCCCGTAGATAGCAACAGATAGTACCGGAGAAGTGCTTCATCTGTATGCTCTACACAATCAGCCTCCTGACAAAGGTTGGTACTCACCCACTGATTTCATCCATATGATTGAGCTTTGTCATCTCTATTGGTGTTGTGCTACTGTTTAGATACTGTCATGAAAAAGTGGTATTGTCCTTGAGAAGTGCTTCATTTGTGCTGTTTTAAATATTTCCTTTCCTTTTTTTCGAGCAAACAGGGATGCTAGCATTTAGTAGTCCTATTGTCTTTGCACAACAGGATCATCTTCCTCTGAAGAAGAATACGGAGTACGTGAAGTGACTAGTTCTGATTATGCCAGGATGAAGAAGCCCTGTCTATCTTCTCATTAGAAGGAGCAGTTGAAGGCTGGTTACATTACTCCCCACAAGACCAAACTAACTCCAGCTCAGAAGGACTGACAAATCTCCATTTTTTTGCTGTGATGCGCAAGTACAATGTTGTTCTAGGATTCTTTCTGGTGAGTTCCATTTTTCTAAAAGTGTACTCTACATGGACCATGTATGTGCCTGTTGAAACTGTCAATTCATAGTACAGTTTGCTTTATACTAATCCCTTTTTTGTATTTGTGGAAACAGGGGTGCTCAGCTTGATTTCAATGGGAACTGCACAAAATGTTCATGAATACATCGAATCATTCATTTCCACCACAAGAAAGGAGGTTCCCATAAGTTCAAGGCGTTGCAACATATAAGGGCGAAATCATACAAGCTACATGCGAATTTGGTTGATTTTGGTGGAACTGCACAAAAAGAACAGCTGGTTTATTTAGCACGAGGTGCCATGTCAATGTCTGAACTGATGGCAAACCCTGCCCATTCCACAATCGTAGGCATTTGATATTTTGGAATGGGACAACCTTGTCAAATTTTGCTCATTGATTTTAGCAAGATATGCATTTGACATTTTCGAATGGGACGCCCTTTGCTGTCAGCAGCGTCGATCAAATTTTTTTCTTTATTTTTTAGTTGTGAAGTAAATATTGCCTATGACATGTGAGTCGCTAAGATGCATAATCATCGATTGTTTTGAATGTTCTCTATGAATTGTCAGGCCTGTGTGTTTGATTGCAATGTACAGAAACGCTAAAAAGCTTCTCAAACTCTTTGTACACCTTCTATTCCTTTTTACTTCGCACATTGTGAAAGTGCATACTTTTTTGTATAAGATTGGTCAAAGTAGAGATACTTTGACTGCAGACAAAACTTGTATGCAGACTAGAAAGGACCGGAGGGAGTACATGTGAAACTGTAGCAAACGAGGTGATCACCCTGGGAATAATGCTAGTACGTATTGTTTTGCATGTTCATCCAATGCCAGTGATACAGGAATTCGAACTAATCGAAATAAATTCATTCATACACGGTCGGATTTCATATAAAATGTAGGATTTCATTACATTTCACACATTCTTCAACTAAAAAGGGGTGCGCTGGAGGTATAATTAATTAACCGAAGCTACCCACCTATGTCCCGCTGAGCCGAACAGAAGCTTCAGTGACTTAACTGTAGGTGCAGTTGCATAACTGACATGTGGCCTGTTGGGCCCACATGTCAGTCAGCCAACTGCACCAGCAGTTAAGTAGAAGCAGCGTTCTTCTCTAGTGCAGCTCTCCGACTCCACGTCGCCGCCAAGAAGCTAACCGGTCGTCAATGGTCAACCCGCCTAGCTTGGCTTCAACCGGGGGTAGCAGCGGTGGCCTTACTTGGACCCGAGCGGCGGTGACCTACCATGTTCTACTCTTCCTCGTTTTCTATGTGGCGTGGCCTTGTTGGCAGCGGGGCGGGGCGTCGGCGGAGCCGGCAATGTCCCCTGTCTTGTTGCCGGCGGGCGGCACCTCAACGGAGAGGTGGAAATCCTCCCCCACGTTGCCGGCAGGGTGAGGCCTCGGCTGAGCCGGCGATGTCCTCTGCTCGGGGCGGGGCCTCGACGGAGCCGGCGGTGTCCTCTACCTCGTTGTTGGTGCCGTGGGGCCTCGGTAGAGCCGGCGGTGTCCTCTGCCTCGTTGTTGGCGCCGCGGGGCCTCGGCGGAGCAGGGCCTTGTCGACGCCAGCGGAGCGGGGACTCGTCGGAGTCGGCATTGTCCTCTGCCTCGTCCTCGGTGTCACCAAACAGCGCCTCGCCCGCTTCATCGCCCTCTTTAATAGCCTCTTTGTAGGCGGCCGCAGCCTCCGCCACCCGCATACGGTACCGCCAGCGCTCGAGGCGGCCCTTGCGGGCGGAGCGGTATGAGTCGAGTAGTGCCTCCTGCTTCGCCCGCTCCGTGGTGATCTGCTCCTCCGCCTGCAGGTGCTCCTGGAGGATATGGTGGTTGTAGGCGGCGTCGGCCTGCGCCTCCCGAAACATCTCCTCACGCATCTGCCTCACCCTGTCCATATATTGGGCACGGGCCTCGGGTCATGGTGCAATACACCGGCGAGGATGGCGCGGAGGAGGGGGTTGGCGCCGGATCGTCGACTACCATGTTCTCCATTGGGACGTCGTCGTCCTCCGGCTGCCTGCCGGCCAGCCGGTCGGCAGCAATGGCTGCCATCTCTTTGTGGTCCGTCGTCCACCCGCCTTGAAGAGCACTAGAGAGCGAGGAAGCCATGGTGGGTAGTAGTGGCGTGGACAGGAGAAAGGGAACGGATGCAGATGACTGCGGCTATGGCCGGCGCAACAATTTATATAGCAATGGCGGGCGGGCAGAGGGACGGACGTGTGGCGCCGGAGTAGCCGCCTCGGCAACCGCATATTATTAATGTGTGCGGCAGATGGACGGACGGACGGCACTTGTGCCGTTTGAAGGCGGAGCAATCGCCAGCACCGGGAAGCGGGGCGACTAGCGTTGACTGTTTTGGGCGGAAAGCGCGCGCGGGCGATGAGATGACATTACTTGGAGAGGATGACAATGGGGACCCACCAGGTCCATAGCCTCACGTACGCAAGTGCCTCCTTATTATATATATATATATATATATATATATATATATATATAATTTTTTTTTGCTTCCTCCTGGTTTCCTGACATCACGGTCCCACACCATTGTCAACCTATGTACTCCCTCCTTTCCGGTTTATAGGGCTTATCTCAAAATTTTAGTTTTTCCATTTTATAAGGCTCAATTTGGTTGTTTTCCATCACATGTTCAGATTCCAAGGTGCATTAAATCATTGCATGCAACTATTAAGAGAAAATTGACCAATGCATGTACTTTATGCATGCATGCATTGCAACTAATGTATTGAGAAACATAATTTTTTGAGGATAACAAGGGCATTACTTAGGTTCTTTTGCAAAACTACAAAAAGTATTCCACCACTCGCCATCTACCTTGATTGGTGAGATTTTTGAATTGAGCATTATAAACCGGAAAGGACGGAGTAGTCAATAAACGAGAGAATTGCACAAGAAGCGGCCGACAGCTGGGACCAAGCAGCTCGAACAGTATTTGTGTTTTTGAGGTGTGAGCACTGCAGAGTTTTTTGATGTTTACCCCAGATATTAATTTTTCTCCTCTGAACAACAACGAAAACATCGCTACAGGTATTAACTGGGCAGGCTATGGCCCGTCTAGTCGAGGCCAGATATCCGGCCCAGATATTAATTTTTTTCAAGCTGGAAATGGCTAGCCCAGCTATACTTTTTTTAGGAATACCCAGGCAAGGTCAAGTTGTTATTCTCCGCCCTGCTAGGCTGCAAATCTTTCCAAGGACGGATGCATTACGCTTAACAAGAAAATGGGCTTTAAGAAATAATAAATGGGATGTAATTATAAAAACTGGGTAGTAACTATAAAAAAATGCACCAAACAGTGATTACTTTATAAAATATTATTTTTGGATATTGAAAATTTTCATTTCATTAATTGTTGCGAGCGCAATGTTTTGTTGGATTTTTACGCAATATTAATTTATATTAAAATTGTATTTAATCTGACTAGAAATTTCGGGATAAAAATATTCGGATCCCATCAAAATGTGGGAAATTTTATTTAATTCTGTTTTGAACGGTTGGTTGAAATGGGATGTACTTTTAACAAACTGTAAACGGGCTGTAGTAAATTCCATTTGAATTCAAAAATGGGCTACACATTCTTACAAATCTCAACTGGGCTATAAGTTCTCTGCCACACACTTCTGGCCTTACTAAGTTCACACGTCCCCTAGAAAAATAGAGTTGACGCATCTGCAAGGCTTTGTCAACTTATAGTCAACACACGGTTCTAGCAGCAGTGGCCATTGGATGTCCATCCAACGGATGCCGTGCTTCTTCTTCAATCTCGGATATTCTAGCTTCACCCGCCCAAAAAATGATTCCTACCCCTGACATGTGGGGCGCACCGTTTCGGAAGCTGACCTGGGCTACTAAGTTGATGTACCAAGGGCTTTGTCAAATTAGTCAATATAAACGATTCTAGCTGCAGTGACCATACAATGTCCTTCCAACGGCCGTCGTGCTTCTCCAACCTCTGGTCTTCTTACTCCAGCCGCCCAAAGCAACGCCGGTCGTGCCGCCTGCTCCTGCCTCCCGTGGCCGGCTGTGCTGCCGCGGAGGCCTCACAGCCCCCTACTACTCCCACCGCTGGCCAGGCCATCCCTCCACTCACCCACACCCCCTGTTATTCTGCGGCGACGGTAGCGCAGCCGAACCAGTGAACCCTCGTACTCCTCTCCGTGTGTGCATCCACTATCGTGTCTTCCCCGGCTCCGTGTTGTCCCCTTCCTAGGCCTCGCCGTCGTCCACCGCCGTGGTGCTCTCGGTGCGGCGTGGTCAACATGGTCAAGGAACGACTTCCATCGGACGTGGACTATACGTGGAGTGGCTGACAGCTGGGTCCATGGCAGCCGCAAGGAAGTGCCTCCTTATTACGCCCAAAATAATTATTCCTCCACCTGACAGCGGGGAGCCACCGGATGTGCCACCGTATTTTGCGAAAAAATGCTTCGCCCCCTGACTGCTGGGACCCACGAGCTACATCTTCGCACGCAAGGAAGTGCGTCCGGAAAAAAAATGATTCGCCCCCCGACTGCTGGGACCCACCAGCTACACCTTCGCACGCAAGGAAGTGCGTCCGGGCAAAAAAAACGATTCGCCCC
>NC_041387.1:159699377-159709709 GCF_002162155.2 Triticum dicoccoides | reverse complement strand
GGACCCATCAGCTACACCTTCGCACGCAAGGAAGTTCGTCCGGGCAAAAAAAAAACAAAATGATTCGCCCCCCCTGACTGCTGGGACTCACCAGCTACATCTTTGCAGGCAAGGAAGTGCCTGACAGCCGGGACCCACCTGGTCGAAGCGTACGTAGCATTGTCATCCTAGTCGCGAACGTGTACGTACATACTAGTCGATGTAGAGGCGCGCACGTGTCATAGTAGAGGTGCGCACGTGTCGTAGTAGAGGCGCGCACGTAGCATGTACACGTATGTAAATCGGTCGGGGTGCAAGAAAGAAAATATGACCATGTATGTGTATGTACGGGTGGGGTCTCGAATGCCTACTCGCGCATACGTACGACGAGGGCTCGCGTTCATGGGGAGGCAACGGAATGCATCGTGTTCATGGGGAGGCAACGGAATGTGTCGTCTTCATCAGGAGGCAACGGAACACGTGGGAGCCAACCGGCTGGGTCGGAACGAAATGCGTGGTCGTGTTCGTCGGGAGGGCTTGGATGGAACAGGCAACGGAAATGAGGCCTGGCGTACCGCAAAATGGAGGAAACGGACCTCCTACGGTCGAAATGGGGGTCATGTTGATCGGGAGGGGTGTGGCGTATCGCAAAACGGAGGAAACGGACCTCCTACGGTCGAAACGGGGGTCCTGATGATTGGGAGGGGTGTGGCGTACTGCAAAATGGACGAAACGGACCTCCTACTGTCGAAAGGGGGGTCCTGTTGATCGGGAGGGGTGTGGCATACCGCAAAACGGAGGAAACGGACCTCCTACGGTCGAAATGGGGGTCCTGTTCATCGGCAGGGGTGTGGGGTACCGCAAAACGGGACTCCACGGGATACTGTTCATCTCCACCGTCGACCTCCTCCAGCCTCCACGGGCTACCGTCGATCTCCTCCAGCCTCCACGGGCTCCTGTTCATCCAGCCTCCACCACGCGCTACTTCACCGGCTACTATTCAACCATCCCTCCACAGGCACCCCTCCACCGTCTACTGTTCATCCAGCCCTCCACACCACGGGGTCCTGTTCAACCACCCCTCCACGGCCACCCCTCCACCGTCTACTGTTCATCCAGCCCTCCACACCACGGGGTCCTGTTCATCCAGAGGCAACGCCACCACTCACTGTTCATCCACCCCCCCCCAACGCTCATTGTTCATCCAATCGATCGGCTTCAGTTAGCAGCAGTAGCGAAGGAATCGCTCGATCGGGTTTAGTTAACAGCCATTGATCGATCGCTCGGGTTCAGTAACGCGTAGCCTGCAGTGCAATCGCTCGGGTTCAGTTAGAGCCCAATGCCTTGCTCGGGTTCAGTTAGAGCCAACGCCTCACACGTGTACGAGATAAACGTGCATCGCTCGGCCCCATACCTCCCACCGTAACCGGTAACTCCCCGAAATTTTCCTCCCCCTCGCTTCTACCACGGTTTTTTCCGTCATGGACGGGACAAAGAATGTCATGCAGCTGTGTCTCCGGCCTGCCCAGGATGAAAAGCCCATTTTTTGTCATGATTTTTTGTCATAGAAGTAGGAGCCCACCACATCTATGATGATACCGGGTTTTGTCACAATTATCATCATAGAAGTGTCATATGTATGACAGAAAAAAAATTTGTTCGGCCCAAAATGTCACGGATGTGTCTTTTTTTTGTTGTGATATAAACCAGAGGGTTTAATCCGTAGGACAAGAACAATCAGAATCATAGGCTAGCTTCTAGGGTTTAGCCTCTACAATCTCGTGGTAGATCAACTCTTGTAATACTCATATCATCAAGATCAATCAAGCAGGAAGTAGGGTATTACTTCCATAGAGAGGGCCCGAACATGGGTAAACATTGTGTCCCCCGCCTCCTATTACCATTAGCCTTAGACGCACAGTTCGGGACCCCCTACCCGAGTTCCGCCAGTTTTAACACCGACAGGCGTAGCTATCGATCTGCTCTAGATGGTCAAGCGAGTCGGCCCGCATATGAAGCCGCCGAATATGAAGATCTGTCCGAGGAGGAAAACCTCACCCTGGATCGCCTCGTTGTGGATGATTGAAGGAACCATCAAGCCTTATCGTGACGACACAGTGGAACTCTCAATGAAAGCACAATGTCGGTGTCAAAATCGGCGGATCTCGGGTAGGGGGTCCCGAACTGTGCGTCTAAGGCTAATGGTAACAGGAGGCAGGGGACACAATGTTTACCCAGGTTCGGGCCGTCTCTATGGAGGTAATACCCTACTTCTTGCTTGATTGATCTTGATGATATGAGTATTACAAGAGTTGATCTACCACAAGATCGTAGAGGCTGAACCCTAGAAACTATCCGATGATTATGATTGTCCTCGTCCTATGGACTAAACCCTCCGGTTTATATAGACACCGGAGGGGGATAGGGTTACACAGAGTCGGTTACAGAGAGGGAAATCTACATATGTGAATTTCCAAGCTTGCCTTCCACGCAAAGGAGAGTCCTACCCGGACACGGGACGAAGTCTTCAATCTTGTATCTTCATAGTCCAACAGTCCGGCACAAGTACAAAGTCCGGTTGTTCGAGGACCCCTAATCCAGGACTCCCTCACCGGGGGCCATAGGTTTCACTAGTGCCTTCTCTCAGATAGCAAATAATACGGTGGGTGAACAAATTACTGCCGAGCAATTGATAGAAGAGTAGATAATTATGACGATATCTAAGGCAATGATCATGAACATAGGCATCACGTCCATGTCAAGTAGACCGAAATGATTCTGCATCTACTACTATTACTCCACACATCAACCGGTGACCGCTATCCAGCATGCATCTAGAGTATTAAGTTCATAAAGAACGGAGTAATGCATTAAGTAAGATGACATGATGTAGAGGAATTAACTCAAGCAATATGATGAAAACCCCATCTTTTTATCCTCGATGGCAACAATACAATATGTGCCTTGCTGCCCCTACTGTCACTGGGAATGGACACCGCAGATTGAACCCAAAGCTAAGCACTTCTCCCATTGCAAGAAAAACCAATCTAGTAGGCCAAACTAAACCGATAATTCGAAGAGACTTACAAAGATATCAAATCATGCATATAAAAATTCAGAGAAGACTCAAATAATATTCATAGATAATCTGATCATAAATCCACAATTCGCCGGATCTCGGCAAACACACCACAAAAGAATAATACATCGAATATGTCACATCCCTAGTTCTGGTATGACCTAGACTAGCTAGTCATGTGTGCATCATGTTTAAATTTCATTTAAGTTTGAAATGAGGATTCGTGAAACCCTCAGAATCTTTTCTGGAATTGACCCAAATAAAAATTGCTCCAAAAAAGGTCCAAGAAAATGTTCATGTTGCTCTCTGAAAATATTGGACAGAGATAAAAATAAAGCCAATATTTTTAGGAGCCCATAAGTATTTATTTTGGGCATTTGGAATTAATGTAGTAAATATTTGCTTTGGATATATATTGTTATATATATAATATAGTCCAAAAATTATGCCAATTGTTGAGGAGCTCTTGAATAATACCACTAGTTCCTACAAAATTTGGCATCAGAAAATAAAATGATTTAGTATTATTATTAAATCAAAACATATGTCAGGAAAATAGAAAAGAAACAAAATGGGAAAAAACGTGCCGCGCGCTTACCTGCAGCCGTCCGGCCCAGCACTGTGCGGCCTGGCCTGGCCCAGCGGCCAACAGGCCGGCCCAGCCCACCACCGCCGTCGTCCTCCTGGCGCCAGTCGGCCAGGCGTGTGGCCGACGCGCGCGCAAGGGTAGAGCGCCACGCCACCAGCTCACCTGCCTGCCTCCCCTGCCAGCGCGACACTGCGATGCCTCTTCTCGGTGCCGCCTCGACCTCCCTGGCCTATCCACTCCTCCACTCCTCTCGTCTGATCTCTCCCTCGCGGCCGCCCGAACGAGCCGCAGTGCGCCGACGAGCACCACCACGGCCACCGTGCCACCCTGACCTCACCGATGTGTCCCTGAGCTCTGTCACGATGTCATCGTCCTCTCCGCCAAGCCACGCAAGCGGAAGCGCCTGTAGCGTCGTCCCCGACCCCTTCTTCCTCCTTGGGTCACCGGAGACCCCCTTTGCCGCTACGACCGCTCCGGTTCCTCCCCGACCTCGCCGACCCGTTCGTCGTGACCTCTGTGAGCTACTGGCCATTCTCCCCCTCTCCGTTCTCCTCCTCGCACAACGTAGCCACCGCGTCGCCTGCGCCCGAATGCGCCACCACCTGCGCTCGCCGCCGACGCGCCTCCGATGACCATTTGGTCCACCGGGCGTGTCCATCACCCTCGCCGCATCACGCACGCACACACCAGCACTCCAGCTCTCCCGCACGCCCACCACAGCGCCGCTCGCGCCTCACCCGAGCTCCTCGCTGTCGCCTCCGGCCACCCCAGGCCCGGCTGGCACCACCGCCTGACGCACGCTGGTCTGGGCTCTCGAACGAGCCAATCCACGCTGCGAACAGGGCACCGTAGCCTGTTTCCACGGCGCTCCGCCGTCTCGGGCCTCGCCTGCGGCTTAAACTAACCCCCTAACATTGACAGTGGGCCCCGGCGCCCCTAATCTTTTAATTAGGCTTAAACTAATCCTTGTTTAACCCTGAGTCACTGACGTGTGGACCCCACACGTCAGATTTGACCTGGTCAGCACCGTTGACTGCTGACGCAGGCATGACGCAATGCTGACGCAATCAACCTTTTCTGGTTTAAATTTTAATCAGGAAAGTCCAGAAAATGCTATAAACTTCAAAAATTCATAGAAATTCAACCATAGCTCGGATTGAAATAATTTATATATGAAAAATTATCAGAAAAATGCAATCTAACCACCTGTACCAGTTTCATGCATGACAAACCAACTTATACCTGCTGTATGGGTGAAAACACATGAATGGTTTTTATAAAGGCTTATTTTGGAGTTGCACTTGAACCCTTGGTTCAAATGGACTTCATTCAAATAGAATTCTAAATGCATTAGCACAAACCACATCACATCTACATGCCATGTTCATGCATCATATTGTTGCATAGTTGAAACCCACTAGCATGTGTAGGAGTTGATTGAGCCATGTTGTGTTCCTACCATGCCATGCCTGCTATTGCTTAGAGTGTGTCAGGTCTGATTCATTCGGAATGAATTGGAGTATTATGATATGTTTTGGTGCTGAGAGTGAAGTCTGTGAACATGATTTGGTATTGGTAGCGGTGAGAGGCCATGTAGGAGTACATGGTGGGTTGTCTCACTGGAACCGTCCTTAAGCACTGAGTTCTATGCATGTTGTCCAATGACTCTATACTACCACACACTGGACTCCAGGTGCTCCAAGCCCTCTCGACTTATTAACCAACTTGATCTCTGTCCAGGAGTCGCAACTAGTTTCTGGTGTTTGTAGGTAGTGCTATTTTTCTACCAAGTGGCACCCGGCAGGGTGGGCTTGGGACAGACTAGGCACACGTGGCCTGGTGTACCGAGTGGCACCCGGATGGTGGGCTCGGGAACCCTGCACACATCATTTGGGGCCATGAGCGACACCTTGGCCGGATCTCCTCGCGGATGGAACCCGAATAGGCGATAAACCTGGACTAGGGTCTTGTGTGGTTAGTTAGGTCGTGTCCGACACCCTCGCCAGGCTTCTGCTTGAAGGTTGCCGAGATACATGACGTGTACATGGCGGTAAGTGGTGAGAGCATGTGTGAAGAAGTACACCCCTGCAGGGTTAACATGATCCATTCGAATAGTCGGGTCCGCGGTTATGGACTTCTTGGATGCTTACGTGGTACATAGACAACTTGAAGTGGATACTCTAAAATGCTCAAGACAAGTGTGAGTGCTATGGATGGCCTTCTCATAGGGAGACAGGGATGAATCCATAGTAGTGTATTGTGTGGTGATTAGTGGACTCGTGTGCGCCATCTCACCTCAAAGAAGTTTCTCGTAGTCGTAGAACAGGATTGCCACTGAGTCAAAGCTGGCTTGCTGCAACTAAACCCCACATTACCTTCTTGATACAAGTGCATGTATAATAGGATCTGATGTAAGTCTTGCTGAGTACCTTTCTACTCATGTTGCTTTATTTATGTTTTTGCAGCGGAGACTTCGGTCTTACTAGTGTTCTCGTGGACTTCGACAAGTAGCTTGTACCTCAGCTACAATCTTGTTAGGATGTTGTAGATAGTCAAGCTCCTCAGCCTTTTTCATTTGTAGATGTTTGTACTCAGGCATGTAATGCTTCCGCTTGTTGCTTGTTTGCACTGAATGTTGGGTCATGTGATCCCTGTTTGTAATAAATGCTATGATGGCTCTTTGAGCCTTATCTATATGAGTTGTTGAGTTATGTTGTGATGCCATGTTGTACAGCACATACTTGCGTGTTATGCGTACGTGTAATGTGTATTGCTATGTGTGGGATCTGACTATCTTGTTGTCTATCGTTAGTAGCCTCTCTTACCGGGAAATGTCTCCTAGTGCTTCCACTGAGCCCTGGTAGCTTGCTACTGCTCCGGAACACTTAGGCTGGCCGGCATGTGTCCTTCTTCGATCCTGTGTCTGTCCCTTCGGGGAAATGTTACGCGGAGTCTACCGGAGTCCTGTTAGCCTGCTACAGCCCGGTTTATCAGTCCTGCTAGCTCAGTTTCTACAGCCCGGATTCACTCGCTGATGACCGACACATTTGATGCTGGGTCATGTATGCCTGTCCCTGTAAGTTAGTGCCACTTTAGGTTCATGACTAGCCATGTCAGCCCGGGTTCTTTGTCATATGGATGCTAGTGGCGCTATCATATACGTGTGCCAAAAGGCGCAAACGGTCCCGGGCATGGTAAGGCGACACCCGTGGGAATACCATGCGTGAGGCCGCAAAGTGATATGAGGTGTTACATGCTTGATCGGTGTGACTTAGGATCGGGGTCCTCACAGAATAGATCTCCAAGAACATCGAGGAGAATATAGTATTGAGAAAGAGAGAGAGAAGAAGCCATATAGCTACTAGCTATGGACCCATAAGTCTGTGGTAAACTACTAACGCTTCATCGGAAGGGTAATGGTGTTGATGTAGAAGCCCTCCGTGATCGAATCCCTCTTCGGCCGGACGCGGGAAAAGGCCCCTAGATGGGATCTCACAGGTGCAGAAGATTGCGGTGGTGGAAAAGTGTTTTCGTGGCTCCCCTTGATATTTTTGGGGTATAAGAGTATATATAGGCGAAAGAATTAGGTCAGGAGAGCTCCGAGGGGCCCACGAGGTAGGGGCGCGCCCTCCTGTGATGCCCCTGATTCAATCGTACACTAATCATGCACGCTAATGTGTACGATCAAGATCAGTGACTCATGGGAAGATATCACAACACAACTCCAAAAGTAAAATAAGTCATACAAGCATCATATTACAAGCCAGTGGCCTCGAGGGCTCAAATACAAGTGCTCGAACATAAACGAGTCAGCGAAAGAAACAATATCTGAGTGTAGACGTAAGTTAAACAAGTTGCCATAAGATGACTAGCGCAAACTGGGATACAGATCGAAAGAGGCACATGCCTCCTGCCTGGGGTCCTACTAAACTACTCCTGGTCGTCATCAGCGGCCTGCACGTAGTAGTAGGCACCTCCAGTGTAGTAGGAGTCATCATCGACGGTGGCGTCTGGATCCTGGGCTCCAACATCTGGTTGCGGCATCCGAGAAGAAAAGGAAAGAGGGGGAAAAGAGGGAGCAAAGCAACCATGAGTACTCATCCAAAGTACTTGCAAGAAAGGATCTACAGTACATATGCATGGGTATATGTTTAAAGAGGCAATTTCGGTGGACTGAACTGCAGAATGCCAGAATAAGAGGGGGGTAGCTAGTCCTATCGAAGACTACGCTTCTGGCAGCCTCCGTCTTGCACCATGTAGAAGAAAGTAGATTGAAGTCCTCCAGGTAGCATGCATAGCATAATCCTACCCGGCGATCCTCCCCTCGCCGCCCTATGGAAAAGCGATCATCGGGTTGTCTCTGGAACTTGTCTGGGTGTGTTTTATTAAGTATCTGGTTCTAGTTTTCATAAGGTCAAGGTACAACTCCGGGTCGTCCTTTTACCGAGGGACATGGCTATTCCAATAGATAAAATTCCCTGCAGGGGTGCACCACATAACACAACATGCTCGATCCCTCTGGCCGGACACACTTTCCTGGGTCATGCCCGGCCTCAGAAGATCAACACGTTGCAGCCCCACCTAGGCCTAACAGAGAGGTCAGCATGTCCGTCAATATCATAAGCACGCAGGGGTCTGGGCCCATCGCCCATTGCACACCTGGATGTTGCGTGGGAGGCCAGAAGCAGACCTAGCCTCCCTAATACAAGAGCAGGCATTCTAGTCCAATCCGGTGCGCGCCGCTCAGTCGCTGACGTCTAGAAGGCTTCGTATGATACCACGACATCGAGTGCCCATAATTGTTCCCACGTAGTTGGTTAGTGCATATAGGCCAGTAGCCAGAGTCAGATCAAATACCAAGATCTCGTTAAACATGTTATTTTGAAGTAACCACGGACACCGATCGTGGCCAGGCCCACCTCTCGCCTAGGTGGTCTCAACCTGCCCTGTCGCTCCGCCTCAAAGTAGCACTCAGGGGCCGTCGGGAACCCAGGCCCACCACTACCTGGATGGAGCCACCTGTCCTTTCAGCCCCTATATCTGAATCACTTGCGGGTACTCTACGAGCCGACCCGACTTTAGTCACCATCTGTATAGTATATGTATGTATAGTATAAACCTATGATCAGCTCCCGAGTGATCAAGACCCGATAGTATAGCAAGGCAGACTGACAAAATGTAGGGCCACTGATGATAAACTAGCATCCTATACTAAGCATTTAGGATTGTGGGTAAGGTATCGACAACTGTAGCAACAATGACAGGCTATGCAACAGAATAGGATTAACCGAACAGTAACATGCTACACTATTCTAATGCAAGTAGTAGAGAGAAGAATAGGCGATATCTAGTGATCAAGGGGGGGGGGCTTGCCTGGTTGCTCCGGCAAGAAGGAGCGGTCGTCAACTCTATAGTCGAACTGGGCAGTAGAAACGTCGGTTTCGTAGTCTACCGGTGAGAAGAGGGGGAAGAAACAATAAATACAATGCAAACATAAGCATGACGATGCATGACATGATAATGAGCGGTGTTAGGTGTGCCCTAACGCGACAGTGGGTGGTACCAGCGAAGTGGGGAAACATCCGGGAAAGTATCCCCGGTGTTTCGAGTTTTCGTACAAATGAATCGGAGGTGAAATGTTGCAAGTTCGCTATGCTAGGGACGCGTGGCTGACGAACGGGTTGCGTATTCGGATGCATCTCATCGTTTTGAGCAACTTTCATGTACAAAGTTTTTCCATCCGAGTTACGGATTATTTGATATTAATTTTTAAAGTTCGAAATCATTTTCTAAATATTATTATTAAATTAATTCGAAATTAGTATTATTGCATCAGCATGATGTTAGCATGAAATCAGCAGTCAACGTTGACCGTTGACCTGGTCGACCTGACATGTGGGGTCCGCATGTCATTGACTGTTCAGTCTAATAAGAGTTTAATTAAGTTAACTAGTGATAGGTTAATCTAATCGGGATTAATTAACTTAATTAATTCTTGAATTAATTATTATTTTTATAAAACGTTCCGGGGCGTGCCCCCCTTGTCATTGGGCCAAAGGGCCATAGCGGGTCGGGCTAACGGGTGCTGCCCAAACGGGCAAGGGGAAAGCGGACGACGGGCGAACGGGTGCGGGTGCTCGCACCCGAGGCCACGAGAGGCGAGGGCGAGTGCACCCAGGGCCTTGGTGGCCAGCGACGGCGGAAGCAGCGCCGGGCGCGAGGAGCAGCGGGGCCACTGCGGAGCAGGCAGGCGTCGCCGTGGGCGCGCGGGAGCGCGACCAGGCACGCACGGGGCGCACCCGGGAACGGAGTGGGTGCGCGCGAGGGAGAAGCGGGTTGCGGTGGCGCGTTGAGAAGAATAGGCACACGGTGATAGGGGAGCAGGTGCGCGGCCACACGCAAGGCGCGGGCACTCGGCCAGGCCGCGGTGCAGGGAGGGGCCGCAGTGAGCGAGCGTGCGCACGACAGAGGAGGCCGGGGCGGGCTGCTGCGAAGAGGGGCGATCCGGTCGCGGCAAGGCAGGACGCGAGGCGGCGGTTACGAGCACGGCAGGGCGGAGCTGCGGGGCAGCGGCACTAGGTACAGTGGCCAGCGAGCACGGGGCGATGAGCGAGCGGCGCCGGCGACTACGTGCAGAGAGAGAGGGACGGGACCGAGGGGGCTCTCACGGGGGGGTTTGCAGGGC
>NC_041387.1:159694433-159699005 GCF_002162155.2 Triticum dicoccoides | reverse complement strand
GCTAGGCCAGGTGGGCTGGCCGGCTAGCTGGGCCAGTGGGCCATGGGGGAGGGGGAGGTTCCCATTTTTTGTTAGTTTTAGTCTTTGTTTTTCTTTTTCGTTTTTATCTTCTTCCTTTCCTATTTTAATTCCTTTTAAATATTTAGGCCTTTTATAAAAAGTACGGTTCCATCACCATAAATACCTAGGCATATATTTGCACACTCCAAACATTTATGTTTTAATGTTTCAAAACTTTGGTTGTCTGCCGTTAATTCAAATTTGGATTCGAAACGTTTTGAACTAACACGCGATGAGCAACAGTAAACGAGGTGATGTGGCGTCATTAGCATGGGTCACTGTAGCATAATTATCCGGGCGTTACAAATCTCCTCCACTACAAGAAATCTCGTCCCGAGATTTTAGGAGGTAGAAGGAAACAGTGCGGGGTACTCTTCGCGCAGACGATCCTCACGTTCCCAAGTGGCTTCATCTTGAGAATGGTCCAACTACTAAACTTTGAGGAAGTTGGTCGCCTTCTGAAGTGTGCGGCGTTCAGCTTGGTCGAGAATGCGGACCGGATTCTCTTTATAGGAGAGGTCCTGTTACAACGCGAGCACTTCATGATCCACTGCTCGGATTGGGTCCTTGAAGTAGCGGTGGAGTTGCGACACGTGGAACACATCGTGAACCTGAGAAAGGTTCGGCGGAAGCTCCAGTTGGTATGCCACTTTTCAATGCCTTTCCAAAATAGTGAAAGGACCAATATAGCGAGGATCTAGCTTTCCCTTGATCCCGAAGCGGTGAGCACCCTTCATTGGTGTGACTCGAAGATAAGCCTTTTAGCCAGGTTGATAGACCATGTCCTTATGCTGACGGTCATACTGACTCTTCTGACGTGACTGAGCAGTCTTGAGATTCTCGCGAATAATGCGAACTTGTTCTTCGGCATATTGGATAATATCCGGATCGAAGAGTGGAAGTTCCCCAGTTTCTGACTAGTTCAGAGGGGTTTGCACTTTCGTCCATATAACACTTTGAAGGGGGCCATATTCAGACTGGCTTGATGGCTATTATTATAAGAGAACTCGGGAGAGATTCCTCCCATTTCTTGCCGAAGGAAATAACACAAGCTCGAAGCATGTCTTCGAGAACTTGGTTGACACATTCAACTTGCCCTCGTGACTGAGGATGAAAAGCAGTGCTGAAAGACATATGAGTCCCCATAGCTTCTTGGAAACTTGCCCAGAATCTTGAAGTGAATAAACTGCCATGGTCTGAATTGGTTACCAATGGAATACCATGAAGTGAGACAATTCTGGACATGTAGAGGGTTGCCAGCTGACTAGCAGTGATCGTTTCTTTGAGAGCGAGAAAATGTGCAACTTTAGAAAGCCGGTCAATGACGACAAGAATAGCATCGTTACCTTTCTGCGATTTGGGTAATCTAGTGATGAAGTCCGTTTCAACATGGTCCCATTTCCATTCAGGAATAGAGATAGGTTGCAGAGTTCCAGCAGGCCTTTGATGCTCTGCTTTGATACGACAACAAACGCACACTCGGCAACATAACAAGCAATGTTTTGCTTCATATTAGACCACCAGAATATCTGACGAATATCTTGGTACATCTTGGTGCTACCGGGATGAATAGACAGAGGCATATCATGAGCTTCTTTCACAACCCTTGGAGTCAGATTCAGGTTTTCACTTGAACATGGCACCACTAGGAGGCCTTTGAAGTACAAGGTGCCATCATCGGCAATAGTGAAGAATGTGGTATTTCCTTCTGAGAGATAGCATTTAATCTTCTTGACTTTAGTGTCCTAATGTTGAATAGTCTTGATATCGCCCATGAGATCTGGCATGACAGCGAGGGTATTTAGAGAACCCTAAGAAACAACACGAAGATTCATCTTTTCGAACTCTGGGGGAGGGGGAACGAGTGCACCAGGAGGAACAATATGGAGGTTCAGCTTTCTGAATTCCTCAACAAGCAAGGACTGAACTTTGTGAACCTGGAGGTGATTGCAATATGACTTGCGTCTCAAGGCATCAGCCATTACATTAGCCTTGATTGGAGTATAGGAGATACCCAAGTTAAAATCTGCAATAGTATCCATCCATCTTTGCTGACGAAGGTTCAGGTCTGGCTGAGTAAACAGATACCTCAGACTTTGGTGGTCGGTGAAGATCTCGCAACAGTTACCGAGAAGATAATGTCACCACTGTTTCAGTGCATGTATAACCGCAACAAGCTCGAGGTCATGAACTGGATAGTTTTCTTCATGAGGGCGCAATTGTCGAGAGGCATAAGCAATGACCTTACGCTCTTGCATTAGGACAGCGCCTAGGCCTTGATGTGAAGCATCACAATAAATGACGAAGTCCTTCTTAGTATCAGGTGGAGCAAGCACTGGGTCAGAAGTCAACCTATCTTTGAGTGCCTGGAAACTTTCCTGACACTTTTATGTCCACTCAAACTTGACGCCCTTATGAAGCAGGTTAGTCAGAGGTCTAGCAATCTTGGAGAAGTTCTCGATGAATCGACGACAATAGCTAGCAAGTCCGAAAAACTTCTAACTTGTGTGACATTCTTCGAAGGAGTCCAATCAAGAATAGCCTGAACTCGCTCGGGGTTGACGGTGATACCATCCTTGGAGATGACATGCCCAAGATAGGTTACTTGGGGAAGCCAGAATTTGCACTTGGAGAACTTGGCATAGAGTTGATGCTCTCTAATCTATTCCAGAACAAGACAAAGATGTTCAACATGTTCTTCTTCATTCTTGGAATATACAAGGATATCATCCAGATAAACCACGACAAACTTGTCGAGGTATTCCATAAAGATATAGTTCATCAGACGAGAGAATGTGGCTAGAGCATTAGTTAATCCAAAAGACATGACGGTGTAATTGTAAGATCCATAGCGAGTCACAAATGTGGTCTTTCGGATATCCTCTTCACGAACACGGATCTGGTGGTGACCCAACCTCAAGTCGAGTTTAGAGAACACTGACGAACCAGCCAGTTGATCATATAGATCATTGATCCGAGGAAGAGGATATTTGTTCTGAATGGTACCTAGGTTAATAGGACGGTAGTCTTGGACCAATCGGTTTGTCCCATCCTTCTTCTTAACAAAGAGAGTAGGTGCTCCCCAAGGAGAGCAACTTGGGCGAATGAAACCACTTCGTAGAGATTTGTCGATTTCCTCCTTAAGCTCAATGAGTTCATGCGGTGGCATCTTGTAGGGTCATTTGGCTATATGAGTGGTCCCTGGTTTTAAGTCGATGATGAATTCGACAACTCTAGCAGGTGAATCCCTAGAAGTTCTTGAGGAAAGGCATCTTGGAATTTGCGAAAGATAGGAATGTTTTCAATGCCCTCGAGGGGTGCAGCGTTCAATTCGTTCAAGGCATAAAGCCTTGCCTCAGCATTCTAAACCAGACAAGCATTGTAGCTAATTATTTCATCAGAAGGGTGTAGCAGATGGACGGTTTAGTGGCGCAAACTATAGAAGCATTATGTGCTTTTAACCAATTCATTCCTAGAATGAGATCAATGCTAAAGGACTTCAGTACGATGGGAGAGACAAGGAACTCCAGTCCTTCGATTTCAATAGGGACGTCTTTGCAAATCATGGAGGTCCGACATTGGCCCGCAGGGGTGTGCACTAATAGAGAAGCGTTCATGTCCTCATATTTAATGTCGTGCAAGCATGCAAAATATTCTAACATGAATGAGTGCGATGCACCTGTATCAAATAAAACAGATGCTGGTACTAAATTTACAAGGAGTGTACCCATCACAATAGCAGGCTAGTCTTGAGCTTCGTTCAGATCAACGTGTGTTAGACTATGTATAGCTTCTGTATTTGTGTACGTATATTGTACCTATTGTAACACACCCATTATATATATGAGATAAGCCACCCCTAGAGGATTGTGCTGGTCCCCCCCAAAACTTATTGTTTTACATGGTATCACGCTAGGTTACGACCGCTTCCGCTCAAAACCCTAATACCCGCACCACCGTCGCCGCCGCTTTCACCGCCGCGCCACCGATCGCGCCGCCGCCATGTCGAGCACCGCCACGACTGGTTCTACCGCCGCGGGACTCCTCCCGGCCTCCCTTGCAGCTCTACTGAACCTCCCGTTGGACGCCGTCGCCCTCCCAGCCCCGCTCGGGACCCGAAGCATTGGCTCCGTCTACTCGACACCGCCGGCGCCCTCGCTCGGGCGCGACCTCGCGGTCTACACCGCGGCGCCGCCGTCCGCCACCAATCCTGCGGGCGTTGCCCCGCCGCTCCTGCCGGCCGCGCCTGACACTGCCCCGATGGTGGGGTTTGCAGCGTCCGCCCCGGCCGCGGGCTTTGCGGCGTCTGCCCCGGCCGCGGTGCTGCCTACCCCCGCACCGACTCCGGTGCCTCCGGCTGCCTCCATGGTGCTTGCACCCGAGGCAGCCTCTTCGATGGGACCGTCATCACCGCCGCCGTTTCACTTCGGTCATCACATCACCATCAAGCTCTCCGCCGACAACTACATCTTCTGGCGTGCGCAGGTTCTTCCGCTCTTGGGGAGCCATTAT
>NC_041387.1:159687082-159694173 GCF_002162155.2 Triticum dicoccoides | reverse complement strand
GCATGGTCCGGTCTACAATCCGGCCCATCGCGTCTGGACGGGGTAGGACCAGGCGAACCTCTCCTCCATCCAGGGGTCGCTCTCGCCGGCTATCGCCAGACTTGTTGTTTTCGCGAAGACGTCTCATGAGGCCTAGACCATCCTTGAGCGCACCTTCGCGGCGCAGTCTCAGGCCCGTGTCTCTGCACTCCGTCGACAGCTTGGCGAGTGTCAGAAGCTTGACTCCACTGCCACTGAGTTCTACAATAAGTTCAAGGGCCTCGCCGACACGTTGGCCTCCATTGGACAGACCCTCACCGACTTCGAGTTCAACTCGTTTATTGTCAATGGTCTTGATGAGGAGTATGATGCCTTAGTCGAGATCATCAACGAGCGGGGCAACTCGACACCCATGCTGGCACACGAGGTTTTCTCCCACCTCCTTCTCACTGAGCAACGGGTCGAGACACGCCGCTCCCAGGGCAATGGCTCCCTCTCGGCCAACGCCGCCACCAAGGGTGGTCGCTCTTCTTCATCATCCCGGGCTCCTTTGGGGCTGCCACCACCGTCCGCCTCGGCCCCCCCTCCTACTGCGACATTACCGGGGGCTGGCGGTCCGCGTGTGTGTCAGCTTTGTGGCCGCGATGGGCACTGGGCCTCCAAGTGTCACAAGCGCTTCCAGCGAAGTTTCCTTGGTCTTGGAAATGACGGCAAGGATACACGCAACAATGCCCGTCAGGTCGCCATGGTTGATCGTCCGGCGCCGCAGAAGCAACAGGGACACACTCAGTCCTACTCCATCGATCCACACTGGTACATGGACTCTGGGGCGACAGAGCATCTGACCAGTGAGATGGGGAAGCTTCACACTCGTGAACCTTATCATGGTTCTGACAAGATCCACACCGCCAATGGAGCAGGTATGCACATCTCTCATATTGGTCAAGCATCTCTTCTCACTAGACATGCCAATAGGAGTCTTAAGCTTCGCAATGTTCTTCGAGTTCCTTCTGTGACACGTAATCTTCTTTCAGTTCCTAAACTCACACGTGATAATAATGTGCTTTGTGAATTTCACCCTTTTGATCTTTTTATTAAGGATCGTGGCACGAGGGACATTCTTCTTGGTGGGCGGTTGTGCCAGGGCCTCTACCGTCTGGAGCATCCTGGCGTCGCCTGCGTTTTCAGTGGAGTTCGGGTCTCTCCGTCACAGTGGCATGCTCATCTTGGTCACCCGGCCACACCTATTGTTCGTCATATTTTGCATCATCATGAGCTTCCTAGCCTGTCTAGTAATAAAGATGTAGCAGTGTGTGATGCTTGTCAGCAGGGGAAGAGTCATCAACTTCCTTTTTCGGAGTCCAGTCGTGAGGTGAAACATCCTTTAGAACTTGTGTTTTCAGATGTATGGGGTCCTGCTCAGACTTCTGTCAGTGGTCACAATTACTATACCAGTTTCGTTGATGCTTATAGTCGCTTTACCTGGCTTTATCTTATCAAACGTAAATCTGATGTGTTTGACATTTTTGTTCAGTTTCAAAAACATGTTGAATGCCTTCTCAAGCACAAAATTGTTCATGTCCAGTCGGACTGGGGAGGCGAGTATCGCAACCTCAACTCCTTCTTTTAGTCGCTTGGGATAGCTCATCGTTTAGCATGTCCACATACACATCAGCAGAATGGTTCAGTAGAACGTAAGCATCGTCACATTGTTGAAGCTGGTCTTACTCTTTTGGCCCATGCATCTGTTCCGTTTCGGTTTTGGAGTGATGCTTTCACCACTGCATGCTTTCTCATAAACCGTACTCCTACTCGTGTTTTAAACATGAAGACTCCCATTGAGGTTCTCCTTAATGAACAACCTGATTATACCCTTTTCAAGGTTTTTGGGTGTGCTTGCTGGCCGCACCTTCGTCCATATAACAAGCGCAAGCTTGAGTTCCGTTCCAAGAAGTGTGTTTTTCTTGGCTATAGCTCTCTTCATAAAGGTTACAAATGTCTTCATGTTCCCACAAATCGTGTCTATATATCTCGGGACGTCGTGTTTGATGAGCATGTTTTTCCCTTTGCCAAACTTCCTGTGTCCACTGCCGAACCACCACCTTTGCATTCATCCTCTGTTGCTTCTGACCAATTTGATGATGTTGCATACTCTCCTGTGCTGTTACCTAACCATGGTGCAGGAACCGGACGTGGGGCTCGCTTGGAGTTGTCGGAGGATTCACCATCATCATCGCCGCCCTCTGATGGGCACGTCGATCGCCCTATGTTGCATGACATCGATTGGCGTGCCCATGCACGGTCGCCCGAGGAGCCCGTCGCACCGAGCTTGTCCACTGCTCGGCCTGCTACGTCAGCACCCGCCGAGTCTCCAGTGGCTCGGCCCTCTACGTCGGAGTCGTCTACGGCTCGGCCCGTCACGCCGCCTTCGCCCGTGGCTCGGCCTGCGACACCGGCCTCGCCAGTGCCTCGGCCCACTATGCCAGGCTCGCCCTCGGCTCAGTCCGTGACGCCGGCATCGCCAGCAGCTCCGTCTGCACCGCTAGCATCGCCTGTGGGCCGGGCTGCTACGCCGACTACGCCTGAGGACACCGCGGCTGGCTCCTCGTCACCTGCACCGGCTGACTCGTCTACATCACTATCCTCCAGCCCATTGCCGGCTGCTCCGTCGACCTCAGCGGCTCCTGTGTCCCGACCACATACACGCAGTCGCAGTGGCATTTTCAAACCTAAGGAACGTAAGGATGGTACTGTTGCTTGGTTGGCTGCTTGTTTGGCTGCTGCTGTTGCGGATCCGTTCTCTGAGCCCCACTCATATCAGGCAGCCATGCGCGTTCCTCTTTGGCGACAGGCTATGGAGCAGGAGTTTCATGCTCTTCTTCGTAACAAGACATGGACTCTCGTTCCTCCATCACCACGGGTAAATGTTATTGACTCCAAATGGGTATTCAAAGTGAAGAAGCATTCGGATGGATCTATTGAGCGTTACAAAGCGCGCCTTGTTGCTCGAGGATTTCGGCAGCACCATGGTCTTGACTATGAGGACACATTCAGTCCCGTCGTCAAGCCTACCACCATTCGGCTTCTTCTTTCTCTTGCTGTTTCTCGTGGTTGGTCACTTCGTCAACTTGATGTGGACAATGCTTTTCTCCATGGATTCTTGGAGGAAGAGGTTTATATGAAACAGCCGCCTGGTTTTTCTGATCCTGATCATCCTGACCATATCTGTCATCTCACCAAAGCACTCTATGGTCTGAAGCAAGCTCCTCATGCTTGGCATGCCCGCCTTGCCTCTGCCCTTCGTGCTCATGGGTTTGTGTCGTCCACTGCTGACTCTTCATTATTCCTTCTACAGAAGCCAGAAGTCACTATGTATCTTTTGGTATATGTCGATGATATTATCCTTGTCAGCTCTTCTCAGTATGCTGCTGATGCTCTTGTCTGCTCTCTTGGTGCTGATTTTGCGGTCAAAGATTTTGGGAAGCTTCACTACTTTCTTGGAGTTGAGGTCACTTCTCGTGTTGATGGTCTTGTTCTTACGCAGAAGAAGTACTCATTGGATTTGTTGCAGCGAGCTGGTATGCTGAAGTGCAAACCGACTACCACACCTATGTCGTCTACCGACAAGATCACAGCTGTTGATGGTGAGCTTCTGTCTCCTGCGGATGCCATAGAGTACAGGAGCATTGTTGGTGGGCTTCAGTACTTGACGATCACGAGACCAGATATCTCTTATGCTGTTAACAGGGTTTGTCAGTATCTTGAGGCTCCTAGAGACACTCATAGGGTTGCTGTTAAATGCATTCTTCGTTATGTTCAGTTCACGGTGACATTTGGGATGCATATTCGGCCGACTTCCACTCGGGTTCTTTCGGCCTTCTCTGATGTAGATTGGGCTGGCAGTCCAGATGACAGGCGATCCACGGGGGGTTATGCAGTGTTCTTTGGCTCAAATTTGATCGCCTGGAGTGCTCGGAAACAGGCTACTATGTCATGTAGTAGTACTGAAGCTGAGTATAAGGCTGTGGCTAATGCTACTGTAGAGATTATCTGGGTGCAGTCTTTGCTTCAGGAGTTGGGTTTGTCTCAACTGCAACCTCCTATCCTTTCGTGTGATAACATCGGTGCTACATATCTTTCTGCAAATTCGGTATTTCATGCCCGAACGAAACACATTGAAGTTGACTGTCACTTTGTACGGGAACGTGTGTCGCAAAAGCAACTCCAGATCAAGTTCATCTCTTCTAAGGATCAACTTGCAGACATCTTCACTAAGCCTTTACCTCTACCATAGTTTGTGGCTTGTAGGCGCAATCTTACCCTTCTCAGTTCTTTAGAAAGTGGCTAAGATTGAGGGAGGGTGTTAGACTATGTATAGCTTCTGTATTTGTGTACGTATATTGTACCTATTGTAACACACCCATTATATATATGGGATAAGCCACCCCTAGAGGTTTGTGCTGGTCCTCCCCAAAACTTATTGTTTTACAACGTGGTTGGCATGAACACGACCATAAGACTTGGCATTGTTCTTGCGGGGCTGGTTGTTACAACGGCCAGCTGCTGGAAGGGCCAGTTAATTCTGGTTCTAGTTGCATTCCCTAGCACGGTGTCCTGGCTGACCATACCTGAAGCATAGACCATTATTGGGAGTGGGAGCAGGAGTTCGGGGTGGTGGAGCTGGAAGTCTTGGCTGCCTAGATGGTGGAGGAGGCAGACGCGGTGCAGCATAGGACTACCTTGGAGCAGGTGCAGTTGGTTGGTAGATGGTGTTGGAATCCAGATCCTCTTCTGTGAGGACGGGCTCGAAGATGAGCCCTTGTCATGGTTGAGACTATGAGAGCTCTAGTGTTCCCGCAGACCAGTTTCGACATTGATGGCCTTGTTCACCAAGGTGGCGAAATCGGCAAAGTCATGCACTAGCAACGCGAGCTTGATGTCAGCTTGTAGTCCATCATAGAACTTCTCCTCTATGCGTGCATTAGTTGCAATGTCTTCTTCAGCATAGCGGGATAAGTCCAGAAACTCTTGCTGATAAGCTTCCAGAGTTTTGTTGCCCTGGGTGAGGTTGCGGAACACACGCTTCTTCCTGTCCATGAACCCCTTAGGAATGAAGCGAGAACGGAGGCAGCTTGAAAGTCTGGCCAGGTGATGATCGTTCCAACTGGAAGAGTACGCCTGCGGCTGTCCCACCATTGAGCTGCGGGTCCCTTCAGGAAGAAGGAAGCAAAGGTGACATAGCTGGCAGGGGCTACATCAGCAGACTCCATCTCGTAGGTGATGTCACAAAGCCAGTCACCAGCATCCAGAGGCTGAGTTGAGCTGCGGTAGATGGTTGGGTTGAGACGCATGAAATCCTGCAGAGTTACTCGGGTTGGCTGCTGATTCACATTGGGGCGAGGAAACTGAGCCAACATATTCTCCATGAACTAACGGTTCAGCTTGAATTGTTGGATCATACCAGCCATGTACTCAGGCGGTGGTGGGGTGTTGCCGCTACAACCACGACCACCTGGTCTAACCATCCTGCTAATATATAACAGGGGTAGTTCAGCATTGAGAAATTTGCATAGACAAGAATCATTCATGATGAAATATGCATAATGAAAGGAGCACGACAGATACTACATAGTAGTCGGCATAACTTACAAAAGGGGTTGGACATAGAGTTCAGTACACAGAGTTCATTACATAAACTAAGTCATCATAGGCGGCACGCAGGCTCGCGGCGAATGCATCTAGTACTAATAAGCAAGACTACATCAATCCCAGGAGGAACTGTGGAGGTAGTCGTAGCCCGACAGCTGGTAGTGACGCAATGAATAGTCCTCCACGTCAGCGGCCTGGAGGCCGCAGATACTCTGGTGTAGAACCCGACGCTCAGGTGGCACAAGAGGACCAAGTGCGGGAGCGTAGCCTCCCACCTCTGGCCAACCGACACCGTGGGGCATCATGGTCCTGGCTGGGTAGATCGCAGAACACGACAGTTGTCTAGATCGGACAAAGGGGTGCAACAGCATCAGAGCACTCTAAAGGTGCTGGCGGGTGGTGTACAACTCGTGGCGAAGAGCTCCGTTAGCTCGATCCAGCCCATCAGCATGCTCAACCAGGTTCTGATGGTGGAAGGGCTCTCGGGTGACGGTGGAGTAGGCAGCAGTGTAGTATCCCTCCGCACCAACGTCGGATGCGATAGAATGTGCGAAAAAGGGGAAGTGTCCAATGACCGATACTCTCCACGAAGACGTGTCAGAGCAACATAAGCAGCATCATGGACTGCCATCTCGATGGTCACCCCAATACCATGAGTGGTGTGCAGCACAGTAGTGGAGTCATACTCCCGAGAGTAGAGGTGGACGATGGCACGGTACTTCTCCTGGTTAAAGTCCTGGAACTGCTCGTACATGGTGTACTTAGGGTGCCAGCGATAACCAAGATAGGTCATCATCTCAGCTAGCACAGCAGGTGATCCTGAGGCACCAATAGCCGTCATGTGGTGCACGACCTACCTCGTGGGTTCCATCAGAAAACAAAGATGTTTCAATGGAGTCAAATGACAATGTGGGTATTATTCAAAATACTATCCTACAGACACTACAAAAAAAGACACATCCGTGACATTTTGGGCCGAATGAAAAAAGTTTCTGTCATACATATGACACTTCTATGACGATAATTGTGACAAAACCCGGTATCATCATAGATGCGGTGGGATCCTACTTCTATGACAAAAAATCATGACAGAAAATGGGCTTTTCGTCCTGGGCGGGCCGGAGATGCAGCTGCATGACATTCTTTGGGCCGTCCATGACAGAAAAAACCATGGTAGAAGCGAGGGGGAGGAAAATTTTGGGGAGTTGCCGGTTACGGTGGGAGGTCAAGGGCGGAGCAATGCGTGTTTCTCTCGTACGTACGCGCGTGTGTGCGAGGCGTTGGCTCTAACTGAAGCCGAGCGAGGTGTTGGGCTCTAACTGAACCCGAGCGATTGCACTGCAGGCTACGCGTTACTGAACCCGAGCGATCGATCGATGGCTATTAACTGAACCCGATGGAGCGATTCCTTCGCTACTGCTGCTAACTGAAGCTGATCGATGCTACCTCTGGGATAAACAGTG
>NC_041387.1:159682492-159686588 GCF_002162155.2 Triticum dicoccoides | reverse complement strand
GCCACACCCCTCCCGATCAACAGGGCCCCTGTTTCGACCGTAGGAGGTTCGTTTCCTCCGTCTTGTGGTACGCCACACCCCTCCCGATCAATAGGACCCCCGTTTCGACCGTAGGAGGTCTGTTTCCTCTGTTTTGTGGTACGCCACACCCCTCCCGATCAACAGGACCCCCGTTTCGACCGTAGGAGGTCCGTTTCCTCCGTTTTGCGGTATGCACGACTAGGCTTTTGAGACCTCGCCCGTATGTACACATACGTGACCGTATTTTCTGTCTTGCACCCTGGCCGCTGTACGTACATGTACATGCTACGTGCGCGCCTCTACTACGAGATGTGTGTGCCTCTACTACGACATGTGCGCGCCTCTAAGTCGACCAGTATGTACATACACATTCGCGACCAGGATGACAACGCTACGTACGCTTCGACCAGGTGGGTCCTGACTGTCAGGCACTTCCTTGCCTGCGAAGATGTAGCTGGTGGGTCCTAGCAGTCAGGGGGGTGAATCGTTGTTTTTTTACCCGGACACACTTCCTTGCATGCGAAGGTGTAGCTGCTGGGTCCCAGCAGTCATGGGGGGTGAATCGTTTTTTTTTTGCCCGGACGCACTTCCTTGCGTGCGAAGGTTTAGCTGGTGGGTCCCAACAGTCGGGGGGTGAATCGCTTTTTTTCGGACGCACTTCCTTGCGTGCGAAGAAGTAGCTGGTGGGTCCCAGCAGTCAGGGGGACGAATCGTTTTTTTTCAGACGCACTTCCTTGCGTGCGAAGATGTAGCTCGTGGGTCCCAGCAGTCAGGGGGTGAATCATTTTTTTCACGAAATACGGTGGCCCGTCCGGTGGGTCCCCGCTGTTAGGTGGAGGAATAATTATTTTGCGCGTAATAAGGAGGCACTTCCTTGCGGCTGTCGTGGACCTAGCTGTCAGCCTCTCCATGTACAGTCCACATCCGATGGAAGTCGTTCCTTGACCAAGTTGACCACACTGCACCGAGAGCACCACGGCGGTGGACGATGGCGAGGCCTAGGAAGGGGAGGACACAGAGCCGGGGATGACGCGGCAGTGGATGCACACGCGGAGAGGAGTATGAGGGTTCACTGGTTCGGCTGCGCTGCCGTTGCCATAGAATAACATGGGGTGTGGGTAAGTGGGTGAGTGGAGGGATGGCCTGGCCAGCGGTGGGAGTAGTAGGGGGCGGTGAGGCCTCCGCGGCAGCATAGCCAGCCATGGGAGGCAGGAGCAGGCAGCACTACCGGCGCTACTTTGGGCGGCTGGAGCAAGAAGACCAGAGGTTGAAGAAGCACGATGGCCATTGGATGGAAATCGTACATGTAACGCCCCGGATCCGATGCGCCAGGTGTCTGCCAGTTATTCGCCGTCGTTGCCATGTATGGCTCTGTAGTGAGTTGCACAAGCTCATCTACATGCCTTCATAATTATGTTTTTGCCATGTTTGAATCTGTATTATAACTTGCTATGTTTACGTGGGTGCCATCATATCTTCTGATCCTTTTTGGCTTATGGTCAGTAAGAGACTCTTTTTCTATGCAATTAGTAGATTCATGCCATGCCTTTGTTTGCCATGATAAGTTCCTGTAACATGTTGTTTGATAGCTCTAAACATTGCATCGTGATGTTATTTTCTGCAAAGTCTGAAATTGTTATAACTTGCAATCTTAGCATGTGTTTTTGAGCATTTTCTAGTGATTTATAGAGATAGCTCAGTGTTCATGTTTTGTTATGCTTTACCTGTACATCATGCCCATGTCTTTTGTTTTCATGTTGAGATGCTGTAGCATGTTGTTTTGGTGCTTGCAATATGCCTAGTTGCTGATTTGGACAGCTTGTCCTTTAAACTTGTATGGAGTGTATGTGTTTGAACCGTTGCTCCGTTTTGAGTGTGCTCTATATGAGACTTGCTTAGATTTGCATGTAGCTTCATATTATCATGTTGCATCCTTGTTTTTGTGTGTTTGCTTGATGTTTGGGTGCATTTTGCATCAATGCCATGTTTATCTTGTTTTGCTCATATCTTCTAGTCCGTAGCTCTGAACTAAATGAACTTTATATGTAACTTGACTAGAATCTCGTGTAGATCATCTTTGTGCATTTTAACTTGCTGTTTAACAACTTGAACATAAGGTTTATTCAGATCTGGACCAATTTCGAAATATGCATATGAGGACTTACCGGAATTGTTATATGTTGTTCCCGGACTCATTTAAACTTGCCTTGATGTGTTGCTCTTGTTTGCATCATCTCTTGCCATGAGTAGCTTCATGTAGCTTTGTCATGCATCATGCTCGGTTGTACATCATGTCATGTTCATGTGTGGTGTGTTTACTATGTTGTGTGCCTCTTCTTGTTAGTTCCTGTTTCCTTGCGATCGTGAGGATTCGTTCGTCTACGGTTGGTTCGGCTTCATCCGTTCGTCTTCTTCATGGACTCGTTCTTCTTCCTTGCGGGATTTCAGGCAAGATGACCACTACCCTGGATCTCACTACTATCATTGCTATGCTAGTTGTTTTGTTTTATCGCTATGCTGCGCTACCTATCACCTGTTTATCAAGCCATCCCATGTTGCCATGAACCTATAACCTTTGACACCTTTCCTATGCAAACATTGTTTGGCTATGTTACCGCTTTGCTCAGCCCCTCTTATAGCGTTGATAGTTGCAGGTGAAGTTGAAGATTTCTCCATGGTGAACAGGATTTTGGTTGGGATATCACAATATCTCTTATATTATTAATGCATCTATATACTTGGTAAACGGTGGAAGACTCGGCCTTTTGCCTAGTGTTTTGTTCCACTCTTGCCGCCCTCGTTTCCGTCATACCGGTGTTATGTTCCCAGATTTTGCGTTCCTTACGCGGTCGGGTGATTTATGGGACCCCCTTGACAGTTCGCTTTGAATAAAACTCCTCCAGCAAGGCCCAACCTTGGTTTTAACATTTGCCTCACCACCACCTATCCCTTTCCCTTGGGTCGGCCAACCCAAGGGTCATCTTTATTTTAGCCCCCCCAGGCCAGTGCTTGTCTAAGTGTTGGTCCGAACCGAGTAGACTGCGGGGCCACCTCGCGGCAACTCGAGGGCTGGTTTTACTCGTAGGATGTCTCATCCGGTGTTGCCCTGAGTACGAGATATGTGCAGCTCCTATCGGGATTGCCGGCGCATCGGGTGGCTTTGCTGGTCTTGTTTTACCATTGTCGAAATGTCTTGTAAACCGGGATTCCGAGTCTGATCGGGTCTTCCTGGGAGAAGGTCTATGTCACATCCCTAGCTTCTGGTGCTGTCTGGTGTGTGCATCATGTTTAAATTCAAATGAAAATTTGAATTGGGGAATTTTCAAAAGCCTCAGAATCCTTTTAAAAAAAATGATCAAGATAGAAATTGCTTCAAATAAGTCCAAGAAAATGTTCCTGTTATCCTCTGGAAATATTGGCAAGAGGCAAAATCCAAACCAATATTTTTGGTGTCTCAGAAACATTTAATTTGGGCATTTGAATTAAATCAATAATTATTTGAATTGGATTTATATCTACTATTAAATAAATATAGGTCCAATAATTCTGAAATATTTTGTGGAGCATTGTTTTAATTCTTTTAGCTCCTAAAAATATTGTCAGAAGCAAAATAAATTGAATTGGTTTCAAAACCAAATTCAAAACAAACCTGCAAAATAGAAAACTGAATTAATTAGCAAAAGACAGAGAGAGAAGGGAATTACCTGGGCCACTTACCTGTAGCCGGCCCAGCTGGCCAGCTCCTCCCGCTGGCCCAGCCCACCGCCGCCTCCCTTCCCTGTCGCCTTCCTCCTCGCGCCAGTAGGCAGAGGGGGGACACGGCGCGCGCGCCCGAGCTCGCCACGCCACCACCCTGCTCGTCTGCATCGCCTGGCCACCGCGACGCCGCGCGTCATCTCCTTGGCGCCGCCCCGACCCCCCTGGACCCCCTCACTCTCTCCCGAGCTCTCCCCCCCTCTGTTCCTCTCTCCCTCTCGTGCCGAGCGCAGCCGTCGCCACCGACGCCGTTCGCCGCGGCCACCGGCCACCCCTCGCCTCGCCGATGCCTCCAGAAGAACCGCCGCGCCTTCTTCTT
>NC_041387.1:159674142-159679441 GCF_002162155.2 Triticum dicoccoides | reverse complement strand
AAATGTCTCCTAGTGTTTCCACTGAGCCATGGTAGCTTGCTGCTGCTCCGGAACACTTAGGCTGGCCGGCATGTGTCCTTCTTCGTTCCTGTGTCTGTCCCTTCGGGGAAATGTCACGCGATGAATACCGGAGTCCTGTTAGCCCGCTACAGCCCGGTTCACCGGAGTCCTGCTAGCCCAGTGCTACAGCCTGGATTCGCTCGCTGATGACCGACACGTTCGATGCTGGGTCATGGATGCCTGTCCCTGTAAGTCTGTGCCACTTTGGGTTTACGACTAGCCATGTCAGCCCGGGCTCCTTATCATATGGATGCTAGCGACACTATCATATACGTGTGCCAAAAGACGCAAACGGTCCCGGGCAAAGGTAAGGCGACACCCGTGGGAATACCGTGCGTGAGGCCGCAAAGTGATATGAGGTGTTACATGCTAGATCGATGAGACATTGAGTCGGGGTCCTGACAGCGTTGGTATCAGAGCTTGACTGCCTGTAGGATTACCAAGCCAAACTGGTCGAAGTTGAGTCTAGAAATGCTTTAATTATATAAGGGAATTGATTGTGGGATGGAACGTAAGGCTCTTTTTACTCCTTATACCTTATGCCTTCTGATCTGAGTCATCTTATCTTTCCTGCGGGGATTAAGAGCTAGGCTATCTCTTCTTTCTATCAGGATCACGTGTTACTAATCAGTAGACTTATAAGATTGTTGGATTTAAGTCTCAGTTCAGTTCCTACTACCTCCGTATGTTAATTGTTGATCTCGGAACCTTGATATTGTGCTTCTGAGTGGTTATGCCACCATTTTTGTGATTGTCTCAAATCTTTTTGAGCAATTATAGCCGTTATGCTGTCCGAGTCATCCCAGGTTTCTAAATAGTCCGATGCATTTGCAAATCCCTTCCTTCTGTTTCCGATGTTCCCATGGGCCAGATTAACCACACTAATCGGTGTGTTGAGGTAATTATTGCCTCGACATATATGTTGGAATTATTATTATGACCCTAAGTGCTTAGGGGATCATCTAGTGGTCTAGCCATGATTTGTGTCCTAGTGTGAAGATTCTGGCCTTTATTCTCGGAAGCATCCCGTGATGCTACTTAGTAATAGGTATTATGTTCCTGGGTTCTTGAACCCGAGATTCACTCCACCTACTTCGTGTTGATAGTAATTGTTAGTGCCTTCAGGATATTAGTAACCTTTGCGATAGTCCTTGAAGTCCGTGGTATCCTCTTCTTCCAAATACCATGAACTACTTATGGCAGATGTTTATTGGATCAAAAAAAATCATAATTAGAGTACTCTTGAGGAGTTCTCCATTCATAAATCGTGACTCTGCCAGTTCTACCTTTCTGCATGGGTTATCCGGAAGAAATATGTTGAACTTGGTTCGACATACTAATCTATGCATCCACAACTCAGAAAGTTATATGTTCCTTTGAGTTGTTCTCGTTAGTTGCATTCTGACCCTCGACTATCAATTGATAGTCAAGAGTATGCGTGCGTTCGTTCATCGATGCCTATGACTCTTGTGGACTGTCAAGCCATTCTATTCCGGAATGACTAGGAGAAACAAACTCCAGTACCTCTTCCATATCTAGGATTGGGTCAAAGTAGTTGTATTCCGCAGATCAAATGCCAATCCAGCTTTTGGTTCTGCTCTACCTTGGAGTATTACCCCCTTTATGTCAGAATTGTCATGAGAACTGCACCAACTCTCATGAATTTTGACGTAGTGATACTTCTCACCATCATTAGTCAATCCTCGGCCCTCGTGTTGATGCAACCGGAATACCGACAAATGAATTGTGATGTGTGAAATCAATACTGCTAGCAACTCTGTTGCTTGGTAGTTAAAGAATAATAATTTCATTCTTAGTATGTTGGTTTTCGAATCATCCTTCTAAGACTGATCGTGCTACCTCGTCCTTATTTCGGTGCACCCTTCGATTGATGAGTTAGGATCTTGTCAAGTCCTCACTCATTTGATCATATCGTCTTGCCCTCAAAAGCAAGATTGTTCTCGAGCTTAGTAACATACCGGTGGTTCATGACTTTCCAAATATCTTCTTGGAGGTGTTACCGGGTTGTCACCTGACCGCTATGTTGAGTTCTGATCAAGTTGGTTTCTTGTGAACCACCTTCTCTCCAAGAATCGGTGTTAGATATCCCTGAGCTAGTTGGTTAAGCTAGACAACAACTTGGAGAGTTGGAAGATAAAAGCTTGTCTGACTTAGTTCGTTCCAAAGGGATATTCTTGTGTAGTGTGTGTTGAAGAAAGATGATATCTTCATCGATTGGTCCTTGTGATCAGTTGCTGGACCTATTGTCTTATCAGTCCTTTGATTTGAGTGTGGGCTATCGTCAAATCAAATCAGTACCAACGATGCTCGTAATGTTGTCTTATTCGTGGTTGATCCCTCGAGCATACACCATTATATCTTTTGGGTCTGACCAATGCTATCACTTGTTCACTTAACTATGGAATTCCTTTTAAAAGGAAACCCAGATGAATTGTTGTTGTGCCCATTGACAACATCCTTGTCTTCTCCATAATTTTGCTGAACATTAAGCTAGTGTTGGAAACTTTTGAAAGCATTTGTTCATGCTAGCTCATGAAGCATATGTTTGGATGAAGGTAGTGACTTCCTTTAATTCATGTGCATCTGATGCAAGTTGCCGCCGTGGATTCGAGAAAGTCAATGTTGCTTTCTTTGGAATCATTCCAAATCAGTCATGCACACGTGCGAAGAATGCTGTGGTTTGAAGACTTGCAACCTTCAATCTATATGTATCCCTAGCACACCAAGCCACTGATTGATTTGTTCAAGGAGAAGGAGTTCCTTCATAAGAGCTAATCCGGACTTATGAAAGAACTTCGATACCCTCATTGATGGTTCCCCCTCCTGAACTCGGTAGTGTTTTATTATAAGACTACCACGTGGTCATGCTTGTCTGGGACAATGTGTTCACATGTTTGTAGCAGAACCAGCTCATGTTTTGGAGCTTGCTATCGTAGTTCATCTCCCGAGAATCCCGCAACGTCATCTCGTCGATTTGTGTTGCAAACTTTCATTTTTCTTCCTAAGACTCGATGAGCCTGGAATATCCTAACACCAACCAGAGCTGAATCTCAGGCAGATATGATGGTTGGAACATTTCCCTAAGAACTATAATATTGGTCTCTCGATAACCGGTAAGGTGGATGTCGTGGCCAACACACCCATCCGGTAGACCTATTATTATAGTATCTTGTTTGAGGAAGTTGGCCACCCCCCCCATAGGGATTTCGTAGGATTTACTCCCTAGTTGCCCCTATGGATTTTTGTGTTCCCGAAGTCCGACCTTTTACTTGATGTTTTAGATATCAAACCATATCTATGAATGGGTTATACTAGCACATCAAGGAGAACATTAGAAGCGGAGTGCTAAATGTCTCTCGGTCGATCATCCAGATTTTATTTGCTTGGCCTCGCTAAGGTGAAATCTGAGAAAGTGTTATCCTCCTTCGCATCTGCATCGTCCATCGCTATTTATCATGGTAGTATGTTGTGTTGTCAGCACCCTTGACGCGGTTGTTGATAAAACCTTGATGATTATGGAAATGCTCAAGTTCTTGAGAGCACGCACAAGCACTACGTGTTATCATCATCTCTAACTGGGATTCCTCTCAGTTTCCTCGGCAAATGCTATGACCTTTTCAAACAGTGAATTCACTCTCTATTGTTGGGTTCTTCCCCAGTTACCAGAATCATTCCCAGCATTTGCATTTTGTTCCCAGCTTGCACCGCCAATGTGCCATTCTACCATGGGTCTCTTCCATTTTCGGTGATAAGCAAAATTCATCCATTACGTTGTCTTCAACAAGGTAATCCACATCATCCAAGTCCGAGTATGCCATTCTACCGACCCCCTCCAAACGATCGCTCGAGAATTGCCTTAGGCTGGTTTAAAGAGTTTCAATGATCTCTGAATCAAAAGTAATTCTTTTTGCCACTTAAGGGGATATCTCTACGAGTCACCTTCCCTAAGGTGTATCGTTATGGTATCATGGCAACTCAACTCCTCGCTACGTTGACAATTGTTTACCACCTTCTTAGGTATGAAATTGTTGTCTACCTAGTGAACCTTTGTCATCCGTTTCTTCCACCCCTATTGATGTGTATCTCGTGTCTCAACCCGAAAGATGGTTCTATGTCTCATTCCGTAAGTTAATCTTGAGTTGTTCGATCTTCGAGGAGATCGACCCTTCTAGAGTCTCCTTCTTCCCTCCATGTCATGTTGGCAGGATTTCTCAGAGCAAGACGACAAGACAAAGATGGTGTTCAAATCAACGTTCATTTGAAGTGCACCCTGGATCGTGAAGTTTGTGCTAGGTCGCGTTCCCCCTTCACCTTACCCTACGCTTGAATCTCGAGACGAGATTCTTGTTTAGTGGGGGTGAGTTGTCACATCCCTAGCTTCTGGTGCTGTCTGGTGTGTGCATCATGTTTAAATTCAAATGAAAATTTGAATTGGGGAATTTTCAAAAGCCTCAGAATCCTTTTAAAAAAAATGATCAAGATAGAAATTGCTTCAAATAAGTCCAAGAAAATGTTCCTGTTATCCTCTGGAAATATTGGCAAGAGGCAAAATCCAAACCAATATTTTTGGTGTCTCAGAAACATTTAATTTGGGCATTTGAATTAAATCAATAATTATTTGAATTGGATTTATATCTACTATTAAATAAATATAGGTCCAATAATTCTGAAATATTTTGTGGAGCATTGTTTTAATTCTTTTAGCTCCTAAAAATATTGTCAGAAGCAAAATAAATTGAATTGGTTTCAAAACCAAATTCAAAACAAACCTGCAAAATAGAAAACTGAATTAATTAGAAAAAGACAGAGAGAGAAGGGAATTACCTGGGCCACTTACCTGTAGACGGCCCAGCTGGCCAGCTCCTCCCGCTGGCCCAGCCCACCGCCGCCTCCCTTCCCTGTCGCCTTCCTCCTCGCGCCAGTAGGCAGAGGGGGGACACGGCGCGCGCGCCCGAGCTCGCCACGCCACCACCCTGCTCGTCTGCATCGCCTGGCCACCGCGACGCCGCGCGTCATCTCCTCGGCGCCGCCCCGACCCCCCTGGACCCCCTCACTCTCTCCCGAGCTCTCCCCCCCTCTGTTCCTCTCTCCCTCTCGTGCCGAGCGCAGCCGTCGCCACCGACGCCATTCGCCGCGGCCACCGGCCACCCCTCGCCTCGCCGATGCCTCCAGAAGAACCGCCGCGCCTTCTTCTTCGTCTCCACCAACCCATGTGACG
>NC_041387.1:159642216-159671959 GCF_002162155.2 Triticum dicoccoides | reverse complement strand
AAGGACCTCTGGGTTGCTTATATCAGTTCATAGACAAGTGAAAGTGGATACTCTAAAATACGCAAGATAAGCGTGAGTGCTATGGATGGCGTTCTCGTAGGGAGACGGGAGCGGATCCATAGTGGTGTATTGATATGGTGAATATGTGGACTCGTGTGCGCCACCTCAAAAGAGTCGCTTGCAGTCGTAGTTTAGGATAGCCACCGAGTCAAAGCTGGCTTGCTGCAGTTAAACCCCACCACCCCTTTGTTGATAATGATGCATATGTAGTTAGTTCTGATGTAAGTCTTGCTGGGTACATTTGTACTCACGTTTGCCTATTTTATGTTTTTGCAGAGAGACTTCAGTCTCACTAGTAGTTCCGCTTGGACTTCGACGTTTAGCTTGTTACCTCAGCTACGATCTTGTGCCCTCGGCAGTATCTGGTAGATAGTCAGGCTTCTCAGCCTTTTTCATTTATAGTTTTTTGTACTCAGACATGATAGCTTCCGCTTGTGCTTTGACTTGTATACTCTGAATGTTGGGTCATGAGACCTATGTTTGTAATATCTCGCTCCTCGGAGCCTATTGAATAAATTACTTGTGTCGTAGAGTCATGTTGTGATGCCATGTTGTATTTGCACATATCGAGCATATTGTGTGTATGTTATTGAAATGCTTGGTATGTGTGGGATCTGGCTATCTAGTTGTTTATCCTTAGTAGCCTCTCTTACCGGGAAATGTCTCCTAGTGTTTCCACTGATCCATGGTAGCTTGCTGCTGCTCCGGAACACTTAGGCTGGCCGGCATGTGTCCTTCTTCGTTCCTGTGTCTGTCCCTTCGGGGAAATGTCACGCGATGAATACCGGAGTCCTGTTAGCCCGCTGCAGCCCGGTTCACCGGAGTCCTGCTAGCCCAGTGCTACAGCCTGGATTCGCTCGCTGATGACCGACATGTTCGATGCTGGGTCATGGATGCCTGTCCCTGTAAGTCTGTGCCACTTTGGGTTTACGACTAGCCATGTCAGCCCGGGCTCCTTATCATATGGATGCTAGCGACACTATCATATACGTGTGCCAAAAGACGCAAACGGTCCCGGGCAAAGGTAAGGCGACACCTGTGGGAATACCGTGCGTGAGGCCGCAAAGTGATATGAGGTGTTACATGCTAGATCGATGAGACATTGAGTCGGGGTCCTGACAGTCTATTCCTTCATTGATCGCGAGAGCTTGTCATGGGCTAAGTTGGGACACCCCTGCAGGGTATAATCTTTCGAAAGCCGTGCCTGCGGTTATAGGCAGATGGGAATTTGTTAATGTCCGGTTGTAGATAACTTGACACCAGATCGAAATTAAAAGGCATCAACCGCGTGTGTAGCCGTGATGGTCTCTTCTCGGTGGAGTCCGGGAAGTGAACACGGTTTCTGGGTTATGTTTGACGTAAGTAGGAGTTCAGGATCACTTCTTGATCATTACTAGTTGACGACCGTTCCTTTTGCTCTCTTCTCGCCCTTATTTGCGTATGTTAGCCACCATATATGCTTAGTCGCTGCTGCAGCCTCACCACTTTACCCCTTCCTTTCCCTTTAAGCTTTGCTAGTCTTGATACCCATGGTAATGGGATTGCTGAGTCCTCGTGGCTCACAGATTACTACAACAACAGTTGTAGGTACAGGTTATGCGATGATCATGACGCGAGGGCGATGCTTGCTTGCATTGAGTTCTTCTTCTGCTTCTTCGATCAGGGGATAGGTTCCAGGTCGGCAGCCTGGGCTAGCAGGGTGGATGTCGTTTGAGTTTCTGTTTGTGTTCCATCCGTAGTCGGATGATGCTCTGATGTATGGTGATGTTGTATTCATGTGGCATTGTATGCCTTATGTATGTATCCCCATCTATTATGTAATGTTGATGTAATGATATCCACCTTGCAACAGCGTTTCAATATGCGGGTCCATCCTTGGTGGGACCTTCGAGTTCCTTTTGGATAGGGTCGCATATTGGGCGTGACAAGTTGGTATCAGAGCCTCGACCGACCCTAGGAGCCCCCTTGATTGATCGTTTAGTTTGGCCGTTGTTTAGTCTAGAATAAACTATTTTCAGAGTCTAGTTATATCGGAGAGTAGGAATTCTTTTTACTCCTCAACCCCTTCGTCGCTCTGGTAAGGAATCTTGACGTAGGTGTTTTGAATTACTCCTCTTCCCTTTCAAATTTTTCTTTAGGATCACGCAGTTGGTTTTCCGATCGATGTTCGTCAGCTCTTTTCATCCGGTGCATTTCTCGTCAAGTCGACTCGAGCCTCTTCATCATTGAGTTCAATTCTCAGTCCGCTCTCAACGAAGTTGTTTCTCTACCCTCAGTTGTCTTCTTTTCCCACCCACCCTCCCTGTTCTTCTTCTCGGAACCGGAGTCTGTAATCGAGTGTCCATCCTATTCATGCGAAGTCCTTGCCTTCTTTCCTCAATGATTTCAACCGGTGTTTTCTCTCCAAGTTATTCGTTGTTTCTCTCTTCCAAGTTGCCTTTGTTTTCCCGCCTGCCACCCTCTTCTTCCTGGAGCCTCAGTCTCTTTCGAGCATCAATTTTCATTCGTACGGAGGTTTTCAGTCTTCCCTCAATCATTTCAATCGGTGAATTCTCGTCTCGTTGGATATTCTTCATCTCTTTCTTCTTCGGTGGATTCAATTCCATTTTCGATAGTGATCATATTCTTTCCCTCAGCTCAAGTGCCTTCCCTGCTCGTTCGCCTCTCGCCAGTTTATCATTTCGGAGTGTTCAAGACATCTCAGGAGATTTGTCTATGTTCGAATTAATTCGAGGTTGTCACCTCATTCAAATATTTCAATTGTTCCGGTGCTTCATCTATCTGTTCATCATCCTTTTCAACGGTGTTTTCTCTTTAGTGGGCCCTAACCCACAGGTCTTTTTCCAGGATCATACCTGACTCTTCTAATTCTTCCCGGTGATTATTTCTCTTTTGTTAGTCATTTCTGAATTCTAACGGTGGTTCTTTCAGATTCTATTTCCTTGATTATCATTCAATCCTTTTCTTTGGAGTTTGTTCTTGTTGAATAAATTCTAGTTCAAAGTGTTCTCTTCTTTTCTTTTCCGGAGTTCAAATTTCCTTGGTCATTTCGTCGGAACCTCCATCTAAATCATCGCGAGGCTCATCTTATTCTTTCATCCTTCATTTTATCTCGTCATTCTTTTGTTACCAGAGTTCTTCATGGTGGTTCTTCATGATTTTATTCATTCTTCAAGTGTTCATCAAGATTCTTATCGGTGGAGTTCAAGTATCTTTTATTCTCATGTCTCGAAGTGCGATTAATTCTCCGTTTTCTTTTGGAAGTGGAGTTCTGCATTTCTTCGTTCTTCTAAGCTATCCAATCATTTCCGTTTGTGGCTGGTTATCACCTCATATTTTCTGAGATGTTATCCATAAGTCCACAACAAGCTTATTCTTTCGTTGTTGATTTTCTCAACAACTCCGTTCAACCCTTCCTTCCAAGTTATTTTTGTTCCATTCTTTCAGTTCTTCCGAAGGCATTGCGTTGCTTATGTCGTCAAGTGTCATTCGTGAAGTTCGTGTTCTATTCTTTCCATGTTTAACCGGAGTGCTGCCTAAATTCTTTCAGTCTTATTCGTTTCTTTTCTCATTCTAACCACTCCGGTTAGAACGAGTGATTTCATAGTCTATCTGATTCCATGAGCTTTCGATTCTCGTCATTCCTCTCTTCTTCTCGAGTGCTCTCGATTCTTTGCTTCTTCTCTTGAGCTCTTGTTTCACCTCATCCATTTTCCCTTCCGTCTCGGTCCTAAGATCTCGGGACGAGATCTCTTGTTAGTGGAGGAGTGTTGTAACGCCCCGGATCCGATGCGCCAGGTGTCTGCCAGTTATTCGCCGTCGTTGCCATGTATTGCTCTGTAGTGAGTTGCACAAGCTCATCTACATGCCTTCATAATTATGTTTCTGCCATGTTTGAATCTGTATTATAATTTGCTATGTTTACGTGGGTGCCATCATATCTTCTGATCCTTTTTGGCTTATGGTCAGTAAGGGACTCTTTTTCTATGCAATTAGTAGATTCATGCCATGCCTTTGTTTGCCATGATAAGTTCCTGTAACATGTTGTTTGATAGCTCTAAACATTACATCGTGATGTTATTTTCTGCAAAGTCTGAAATTGTTATAACTTGCAATCTTAGCATGTGTGTTTGAGCATTTTCTAGTGATTTATAGAGATAGCTCAGTGTTCATGTTTTGTTATGCTTTACCTGTACATCATGCCCATGTCTTTTGTTTTCATGTTGAGATGCTGTAGCATGTTGTTTTGGTGCTTGCAATATGCCTAGTTGCTGATTTGGACAACTTGTCCTTTAAACTTGTATGGAGTGTATGTGTTTGAACCGTTGCTCCGTTTTGAGTGTGCTCTATATGAAACTTGCTTAGATTTGCATGTAGCTTCATATTATCATGTTGAATCCTTGTTTTGGTGTGTTTGCTTGATGTTTGGGTGCATTTTGCATCAATGCCATGTTTATCTTGTTTTGCTCATATCTTCTAGTCCGTAGCTCCGAACTAAATGAACTTTAGATGTAACTTGACTAGAATCTCGTGTAGATCATCTTTGTGCATTTTAACTTGCTGTTTAACAACTTGAACATAAGATTTATTCAGATCTGGACCAATTTCGAAATATGCATATGAGGACTTACCGGAATTGTTATATGTTGTTCCCGGACTCATTTAAACTTGCCTTGATGTGTTGCTCTTGTTTGCATTATCTCTTGCCATGAGTAGCTTCATGTAGCTTTGTCATGCATCATGCTCGGTTGTGCATCATGTCATGTTCATGTGTGGTGTGTTTACTATGTTGTGTGCCTCTTCTTGTTAGTTCCTGTTTCGTAGAGATCGTGAGGATTCGTTCGTCTACGGTTGGTTCGGCTTCATCCGTTCGTCTTCTTCATGGACTCGTTCTTCTTCCTTGCGGGATTTCAGGCAAGATGACCGCTACCCTGGATCTCACTACTATCATTGCTATGCTAGTTGTTTTGTTCTATCGCTATGCTGCGCTACCTATCACCTGTCTATCAAGCCATCCCATGTTGCCATGAACCTCTAACCTTTGACACCTTTCCTATGCAAACGTTGTTTGGCTATGTTACCGCTTTGCTCAACCCCTCTTATAGCGTTGCTAGTTGCAGGTGAAGTTGAAGATTTCTCCATGGTGAACAGGATTTTGGTTGGGATATCACAATATCTCTTACTCCCTCTGTAAACTAATATAAGAGTGTTTAGATCACTACTTTAGTATTCTAAACGCTCTTATATTAGTTTACGGAGGGAGTATATTTTTAATGCATCTATATACTTGGTAAAGGGTGGAAGACTCGGCCTTTTCCCTATTGTTTTGTTCCACTCTTGCCGCCCTAGTTTCCGTCATACCGGTGTTATGTTCCCGGATTTTGCGTTCCTTACGCGGTCGGGTGATTTATGGGACCCCCTTGACAGTTCGCTTTGAATAAAAGTCCTCCAGCAAGGCCCAACCTTGGTTTTACCATTTGCCTCACCACCACCTATCCCTTTCCCTTGGGTCGGCCAACCCAAGGGTCATCTTTATTTTAGCCCCCCCCGGGCTAGTGCTTGTCTAAGTGTTGGTCCGAACCGAGTAGACTGCGGGGCCACCTCGGGGCAACTCGAGGGCTGGTTTTACTCATAGGATGTCTCATCCGGTGTTGCCCTGAGAACGAGATATGTGCAGCTCCTATCGGGATTGTCGGCGCATCGGGTGGCTTTGCTGGTCTTGTTTTACCATTGTCGAAATGTCTTGTAAACCGGGATTCCAAGTCTGATCGGGTCTTCCTGGGAGAAGGTCTATTCCTTCGTTGATCGTGAGAGCTTGTCATGGGGTAAGTTGGGACACCCCTGCAGGGTATAATCTTTCGAAAGCCGTGCGTGCGGTTATAGGTAGATGGGAATTTGTTAATGTCCGGTTGTAGATAACTTGACACCAGATCCGAATTAAAACGCATCAACCGCGTGAGTAGCCATGATGGTCTCTTCTCGGTGGAGTCCGGGAAGTGAACACGGTTTCTGGGTTATGTTTGACGTAAGTAGGAGTTTAGGATCACTTCTTGATCATTACTAGTTGACGAACGTTCCTTTTGCTCTCTTCTCGCCCTTATTTGCGTATGTTAGCCACCATATATGCTTAGTCGCTGCTGCAGCCTCACCACTTTACCCCTTACTTTCCCTTTAAGCTTTGCTAGTCTTGATACCCATGGTAATGGGATTGCTGAGTCCTCGTGGCTCACAGATTACTACAACAACAATTGTAGGTACAGGTTATGCGATGATCATGACGCGAGAGTGATGCTTGCTTGCGTTGAGTTCTTCTTCTACTTCTTCGATCAGGGGATAGGTTCCAGGTCGGCAGCCTGGGCTAGTAGGGTGGATGTCGTTTGAGTTTCTGTTTGTGTTCCATCCATAGTCGGATGATGCTCTGATGTATTGTGATGTTGTATTCATGTGGCATTGTATGCCTTATGTATGTATCCCCATCTATTATGTAATGTTGATGTAATGATATCCACCTTGCAAAAGCGTTTCAATATGCGGGTCCATCCTTGGTGGGACCTTCGAGTTCTTTTTGGATAGGGTCGCATATTGGGCGTGACAGTACGGTCACTGCAGCTAGAATCATTTATATTGACTAAGTTGACAAAGCCCTTGGTACGTCAACTTAGTAGGCCCACAGGTCAGCTTCCGAAAAGGTGCACCCCAGATGTCAGGGGGATAAATCATTTTTTGGGCGGGTGAAGCTAGAATATCCGAGATTGAAGAAGAAGCACGGCATCCATTGGATGGACATCCAACGGCCACTGCTGCTATAAACGTGTGTTGACTATAAGTTGACAAAGCCTTGCATACCCGTCAACTCTGTTTTTTTAGGGGACGTGTCAACTTAGTAAGGCCAGAAGCGTGTGGCAGAGAACTTATATCCCATATGAGATTTTTAAGAATGTGTAGCCCATTTTTGAATTCTAATGGAATTTACTACAGCCCATTTACAGTTTGTTAAAAGTACAGCCCATTTCAACCAACCGTTCAAAACAGAATTCAATAAAATTTCTCACATTTTGATTGGATCCGAATATTCTTATCCCGACATTTTAGTCAGATTAAATACAATTTCAATATAAATTTATATTGCGTAAAAATCCAACAAAACATTCCGCTCGCAACAATTAATGAAATTAAAATTTTCAGTATTCCAAAAATAATATTTTATAAAGTAATCACTATTTGGTGCATTTTTTTATAGTTACTACCCAGTTTTTATAATTACATCCCATTTATTATTTCTTAAAGCCCATTTTCTTGTTAAGCCTAATGCATCCCTCCTAGGAAAGATTTGCAGCCCAGCGGGGCGGAGAATAACAACTTGACCTTGCCTGGGTATTCCTAAAAAAAGTATAGCTGGGCTAGCCATTTTCAGCTTGAAAAAAAATAATATCTGGGCTGGTTATCTGGCCTGGGCTAGACGGGCCACAGCCCGCCCAGTTAATACCTGCAGCGATGTTTTCGTTGTTGTTCAAAGGAGAAAAATTGATATCTGGGGTAAACATCAAAAAATTCAGCAGTGCTCGCACCTCAAAAACACAAATACTGCTCGAGCTGATTGGTACCAGCTATCGGCCGCTTCTTGTGCAATTCTCTCGTTTATTGACTACTCCCTCCTTTTCGGTTTATAATGCTCAATTCAAAAATCTCACCAATCAAGGTATATGGCGAGTGGTGGAATACTTTATCTAGTTTTGCAAAAGCACCTAATTAATGCTCTTGTTATCCTCAAAAAATTATGTTTATCAATGCATTAATTGCAATGCATGCATGCATAAAGTACATGAATTGGTCAATTTTCTCTTAATACTTGCATGCAATGATTTAATGCACCTTGGAATCTAAACATGTGATGCAAAACAACCAAATTGAGCCTCATAAAATGGAAAAACTAAAATTTTGAGATAAGCCACATAAACCGGAAAGGAGGGAGTACATAGGTAGACAATGGTGTGGGACCGTGATGTCAGGAAACCAAGGGGAAGAAAAATAAATTATAGTTATATATATATATATATATATATAATATAGAGGCACTTGCGTACGTGAGGCTATGGACCTGGTGGGCTCCCGTTGTCATCCTATCCACGTAAAGTGATCTCCTCGCCCGCGCGCGCTTTCCGCCCGAAACAGTCGGCGCCGGCCGCCCCGCTTCTCGATGCAGGCGATTGCTCCGCCTTCAAACGACACAAGTGTCGTCCATCCGTCCATCTGACGCTCACATTAATGATACGCGGTTACCGAGGTGGCTACTCCGGCGTCACACGTCCGTCCCTCCACCCGCCAACCATTGCAATATAAACTGCTGCGCCGGCCATAGCTGCAGTCATCCGCATCCGTTGCCTTTCTCCTGTCCACACCATTACTGCCCACCATGGCTTCCTCGCGCTCCAGTGCTCTTCGGGACGGGCGGACGACGGACCACAAGGAGATAGCAGCCATTGCTGCCGACCGGCTGGCCGGCAGGCAGCCGGAGGACGATGACGTCCCAATGGAGAACATGGTAGTCGACGATCCGGCGCCAACCCCCTCCTCCGCGCCATCCTCGCCGGTGCATTGCACCATGACCATCGGCGAGGCCCGTGCCCAATATATGGACATGGTGAGGGAGATGCGTGAGGAGCAGTTCCGGGAGGCGCAGGCCAACGCCGGCTAGAAGCACCCTCTCCTCTAGGAGCACCTGCAGGCGGAGGAGCAGATCACCGTGGAGCGGGTGGAGCAGGAGGCGCTGCTCGACTCATTACGCTCCGCCCGCAAGGGCCGAGAGCGCTGGCGGTACCGCATGCGGGTGGTAGAGGCTGCGGCCGCCTACAAAGAGGCTAGCAAAGAGGGCGATGAAGTGGGCAAGGCACTATTTGGCGAGACCGAGGACGAGGCAGAGGACAATGCCGGCTCAGACGAGTCCCCGCTCCACTGGCGTCGACGACGCCTTGCTCCGCCGACGCCCCGCTGCACCAACAACGAGGCAGAGGACACCGCCGGCTCCGCCGAGGCCCCGTGGCGCCAACAACGAGGCAGAGGACACCGCCGGCTCTGCCAAGGCGCCGCCCCACCAACAACGAGGTAGAGGACACCGCCGGCTTAGCCGAGGCCCCACCGTGCCGGCAACATGGGGGAGGATTTCCAACGCTCCGCTGAGGCACCGCCCGTCGGCAAAGAGATAGAGGCATCGCCTGCTCCGCCGAGGCCCCGCCCCGCTGCCAACGAGGCCCTGCCACACAGAAAACAAGGAAGAGTAGAACACGGTAGGTCGCTGCCGCTCGAGTCCAAGTAAGGCCACCGCTGCTACCCTCCGGTTGAAGCCAAGCTAGGCGGGTTGACCATTGATGGCCGGTTAGCTTCTTGGCGGCGACGTGGAGTTGGAGAGCTGCACTGGAGAAGAATGCTGCTTCTACTTAAATGCTGGTGCAGTTGGATGACTGACACGTGTGCCCAATAGGCCACATGTCAGTTACACAACTGCACCTGCAGTTAAGTCACTGAAGCTTCTGTTCGGCTCAGCGGGACACAGGTGGGTAGCTTCGGTTAATTAATTATGCCTCCAGTGCACCCGTTTTTAGTTTTTTTTGAAAAGGAGGATGACCCCCGGCCTCTGCATCTGGGAGATGCATGCGGCCACAAACACCCCTTTTTAGTTGAAGAATGTATGAAATGTAATGAAATCTAGCATGTTTATATGAAATCAGACCGTGTATCAATGAATTTATTTTGATTACTTCCAATTCATGTATCACTGGCATTGGATGAACATGCAAAACAATACGTACTAGCATTATTCCCAGGGTGATCACCAAGTTTTGTCTGCAGTCAGAGTATCTCTACTTTGACCAATCTTATACAAAAAAGTATGCACTTTCACAATGTGAGAAGTAAAAAGGAACAGAAGGAGTACAAAGAGTTTGAGCAGCTTTCTAGCGTTTCTGTACATTGCAATCAAACACACAGGCCTGGCAATTCATAGAGAACATTCAAAACAATCGATGATTATGCATCTCAGTGACTCACATGTCAGAGGAAATATTTACTTCACAACTAAAGAATAAAGAAAAAATTGATCGTCGCTGCTGACAGCAAAGGGCGTCCCATTCGAAAATATCAAAAGCATATCTTGCTAAAATCAATGAGCAAAATTTGACAAGGTTGTCCCATTCCAAAATATCAAATGCCTACGATTGTGGAATGGGCAGGGTTTGCCATCAGTTCGGACATTGACATGGCAACTCGTGCTAAAAAACCAGCTGTTCTTTTTGTGCAGTTCCACCAAAATCAACCAAATTCGCGCGTAGCTTGTATGATTTCGCCCTTATATGTTGCAACGCCTTGAACTTATGGGCACCTCCTTTCTTGTGGTGGAAATGAATGATTCGATGTATTCATGAACATTTTGTGAAGTTCCCGTTGAAATCAAGCTGAGCACCCCTGTTTGCACAAATACAAAAAAGTGATTACTATAAAGCAAATTGTACTATGAATTGATAGTTTCAATAGGCACATACATGGTCCATGTAGAGCACACTTTTAGAAAAATGGAACTCACTAGAAAGAATCCTAGAACAACATTGTACTCGCGCATCACAGCAAAAAAACGGAGATTTGTCAGTCCTTCTGAGCTGAAGTTAGTTTGGTCTTGTGGGGAGTAATGTAACCATCCTTCAACTGCTCCTTCTGATGAGAAGATAGAAAATGCTTCTTCATCCTGGCATAATCGGAACTAGTCACTTCACGTACTCCATATTCTTCTTCAGAGGAAGATGATCCTGTTGTGCAAAGACAAGAGGACTACTAAATGCTAGCATCCATGTTTGCTCGAAAAAAAGGAAAGGAAATATTTAAAACAACACAGATGAGGCACTTCCCAAGGACAATACCACTTTTTCATGACAGTATCTAAACAGTAGCACAACACCAATAGAGATGACAAAGCTCAATCATATGGATGAAATCAGTGGGCGAGTACCAACCTTTGTCAGGAGGCTGATTGAGTAGAGCATACAGATGAAGCACTTCTCGGGAACCATCTGTTGCTATCTACGAGGGTGGCCATGCTTACTATATACTCCTCGATTAGTTTAATGTTTCCAACATCTTCTTGTGCAGTTCCACTAAAATATATGGTATCCTCAAAGAAGATCCCTGTTTGCACAAGTAGAGATAATTACGTATGGCATCAAATCAGTGGCAAAACAATTGCTCGTTCCAGCCATAGCAATAAATTAAGATGCAAAACTATAACATTACTTGTCTCATCACAGTTCTAGTGCTTTATTACAGCACCGGGAGTTGATTTTTGTTTTTCTTTCGCTTGTTCTTCCCCATCATCACTTCGTTCAATAACAGACAAGCTTCGCCTTCAATGTAAGATTTGGCATGTCAATTACGGAGCACAAGTATAGTACTAAACTTAATTTTCTGATGAATTTGGAAAATACAGGCCAGCAGTTGTGAAATATCCTTATCTTACCTCAATGGGATATTACGGTGCACATATAGATTGGAAGTCTTGTCTCCATTTGTGCAGTTCACTAAAATCAAGTAGCACAACATATGAAAGCACACTGCAGAATTATGTGAAAGAAGGCTAGTACTGACCTCTCATGATGCGGAATTCAAACAACTCATAAGACGAAGATCTGAACCAAATTCGCCTTAATGGATAGGAAGTAAGATCTCTTATGCAGTTCCACTAAGATCAAGCAATCAAGCAACGTTGTCGGTGTGACATTTTGGTTGAACTAAACAAAGCACTCTTAAAACAAAAGTGTTTTGTGCAGTGCAACAAAAGGTCACAATGGCAACAAGGTGAAGTAGATAACCCTGTTTACACAGAGGTGCAAAGGAAATAATTAGTGGTCAATAACGGCGGATGACACAGAAGACAACAAAAAGAAGCATCTACCTTATCTAAATGGGAAAGAAAGCAAGACAATAGCATTTCTCAAACGGTGGCATTGATTAATATTAACATAGAGATTATATTAACAACAAAATTTGTTAAACATGTAATTTGCTTTTAACTGTGGCATTGCATCAATTTTCCAGCGGCATTATTAGAGGGTGTTTGTTTACAGGGACATTTTGGTGTAGGGACTAAATAACTCCGTGTCAGTCACATCTAAACCAAACAGGAGGGACTTTTCGGGACTAAAAGTGGGCATTCGGGACTAAAGAAAGAAGACCCCGAGGGAGTCTTTTTGGGACTTTTTCCAACAGTTGCCCCTGCCATGCATCGCACCTTGTTTCTATTAGTTCATTACTAGGGGTAACATGGTCTTTTATCATGTCATTTAATAACCTCTAGTCCATGTTTAGTCCCTGGAACCAAGCAGGTAGGGACTAGGGAGTTTTTAACCAAACAAGGCCATAGATTAACAATAGCTAATGAGTTGCACGGGACAGTGGATGCACCAGCACCATGTGCATCTACCGATGTATTGTGGTTATGCACAGTCTGTTGCAACAAAGAACAAACAACCAAGGAGCATATTTGTGTTGGTCCCAGTTTTGTTATCTTTAGACACCTTTCCCTATGTGAGCGCAGCAAATCTAGTCCTGCTCAAACTCTACAGCCTTCTCCCTTCCTTTCTTGTTCTAACTAGTACTTTCGCCCCTTCCTTTCCTCTTTGAACCACGTCCTTGATTTATGCGATACAACTTTCCCCACTACTTTCCCCCATTCCTTTCCTCTTTGAACCACGTCCTAGATTCATGCTTACAACTTTCCCCCTTCATTTCCTCTTTGAACCACGTCCTAGATTCATGCTATATACAACTTTTCCCACTACTTTCCCCCACTCCTTTCCTCTTTGAACCACGTCCTAGATTCATGGTATACATGCAGCTAGAGCAATGCATGTGGAGTAAGTAAAATATACCTTAAGGTTCTTGGGGCGTGGTTCGGTGGGCGACGGGACGGCGGCAAAGAAGAAGGGTCGGAGGCCCTCCCGCGCCGCCGCTGGGTGGAAAGTGAACAGCAGCGCTGATGGTGGATTCCCTCCCTCGCCGATGGTGATAGCGTTAAGCCTCCCTCCCTTCCCGGCAGACGGATCCTACCAGCTCTTTGAGCAGCAGTGAGGGGAGAGAGAGGCCAATGAAGTCTTGTTTAGATCTGGAGAGGGCGATAGAGTGTGAAGAGAGCAACTACAAGCGCTGAGGATCCAGCGGGAGAGGGTGAGAGAGTGTGAAGAGAGCAACTACAAGCGCTGAGGCTCCAGCATGTATATATATACTAGAGAGAGAGTGTGAAGCGTGCAAACCCTAGAAAACATTTTGACCAGTCAAAGAATCCTCCTGGCAAAAATTATGCTCAAGTGTAGTTATCGAACCTGAGACCTCAAGTTTGATGAGCGAACTGGCTAACCAGCTACACAACCCTCCCGTTATGTTCAACGAGAGGAAAATAACCTTTTATTCATTCCTGCATTCGTGTGACAGGCATGCTGTGTTTTGTGTGTGTGTGTGTGTGGGAGTCATTAGGATTTCAATCATAATCGTGTCATGTGGCTATGGTGGTAAAACTATCCACGGTGGTGCAGAAATAATGCAACCTTAGTCACCTTACCTCTCTCCACGTAGTACGTTGGGTCCCACCAGTCAGAGGGTGAAACAAACAAATTAATAAGAAAAATTAAAAGCGCCAGCGGTGTATCTTACTACCTCACACATCTCGCTACTGCTCGGGAACACTGTCCAATTGATCCCTCTATTCGCTCACGTACTATTTTAAGTGAATCCTTATTATAACATGCACACAAATTTTGGGCACTTGTATTCGACTTAAGTCAGTGTGCCCCCGTATCTCGTACACTTACTACTCCCTCCGTCTAGGTGTAAGAACTCACGTTAGAAGGTGCAACGGGACCAAGGTGCGTGCGTGTGCGTGTGTGTGTTTAACAGCATGTGTGTGTTAGAGAGTGCGATAGATCGACCTACTCCTATAGAGATATGGTGTGTAGTGTACGATTTTAGCCGCGAGAGTCGGTGCATCCTCTCGTTTCCGGGCGTGTCTGGTAGGGACATGCGGACAGCTGCCACGCCCGCTCCTGACCAGCCTGGCCCACCCAAAGCCCCTCCATCGCCTGCGTGCGCTTCCCGCCCAAAATGGTCAGCGCCGCTCCAAAGAATTGGTGTTGCATTCATGCCCGGGCAGAGCGGACGCGACCTCTCACTGGCGCAAGAGTGATGGTTGCTTCGTCCGTCCAACCTACTGCTGGGTCTATGTGATTTGACGGCTCATTGGTCTTTATTACTGAGGTGGTAGGACTGCTGGATGTCCCACGCTTTCGGCGAAAGGAGGTAGTAGATTACAATTTTCTCCATTCCTACAGCGGAGGAGTGCAAGAGAAGTGAAAACACGCAGGCTCAGTGATTACATGGCCCACCTCACACTATCACCGTGCGACACATAACTCTTTACATAGTACTCCCTCCGTTCCTAAATATTACTAGATGAGTCCCCACTCGTTGTCACGGAACAACGGTATATCTCTCTGCGCAAAATTATCGATTTCATAGAACTAAAAAAAATCTATAACTGCATGACAAATGTGGTAGCCAAACTAAATAAACTCCCATCATCATTTAGATCATCCCACATAAGGAAAAAAGATCAGCCAACTCCTACTGCATAATGGGATTATATTTTTCTTTTTGACATGTTAATGGGACTTAAAAGCTCACTTACATGCATGCTACCGGTGCATGCTTGCATGCAGACATGTTGATGTGATTTAAAACCCACTCACATGCATGTGCCACGGTATTTCTGCATGCTTGCATGTGGCTTAGTGCTAAGCCTCTCAACGTCTAGATCAGACGGCTATTATGACTGATTTACTTCATCTAATGGCTACGTCAATTTTGATGATGTGGCACAAGGAGAGGATAGAGAATTCCTAGTAGTGGGGGCTAGCTATTACAAGTAGTGGGGGCTAGCTATTCCTAAAATGAATGAATCTACACTTAAAATGCATCTATATACATCCGCATGTGGTTAATGGTGAAATCTCTACAAAGACTTATATTTAGGAACGGAGGAATTACTAGTATAGTACTAGTACGTACTGTAATTTATCAGCGAGATAAATTTTTACAATGCTATGAAGCTTCTAGCTCCTGTTACATGTATCTTGCGTCCAAGGTTTCCCGTTGCAACATTTCATCAAATACAAAGTAGACTAACATGCATGCTATTGCATCTCAATCATTGACAGATCATAGCAAAGATGTACTCCCTCCGTTCCAAAATAAGTGTCTCAACTTTGTGCAAACTTGAGTACAAAGTTGTACTACTACTAAAGTTGACACTTATTTTGGAACAGAGGCAGCTAAAGAAAAAAACGATCCATGCAGTCCCTAGCCCTTGAACCGTGAACCCTGACTAGGCTTCAATTTGCTGGCAACGTTCGAGCTTCCTAATAAATGAAGTTTGCAACCTTTTGACCATCGGATCATTTTGTGCAGTTTCACCAAAATCGAGATGAGCATCCCTGTGGCAAAGAAATTGAAGAAGCGTGATTAGAATAAGATTACTAGGACTGTTGAGGAGACATAAACTCATCACAAATACAGTACGTAGAAGTCAGTAGAGGTATCAGGTATGTGCGGGGCAAAGAAGTAGAGAAATATCCACAGGGAGTGATGTGGGCAGCTGGAGCAGTGGTGCAAGCCGGCTGTAAAGGGAGTTGTACCTGAGGGACGTAGCTCGACCTTGAGCAGGGTGGTGAGAGGCGGCAACTGCCCACGTCGCGGCAGTGAGCAAGGGACGAAGGCCACCTCACCGGCTTTGTGAGAGAGAACAGCGGGGACCCCTGATCGGGACATGCCGACAGTGGGTTTTCACCGTCGGCGACGGGCACTGCATCTACACTAAGCATCCACCCCTTCCCCAAGCGGACGTGATCCGCCGGGATGTTAGAGATGTGGCCACGGTCGTTTTGTGCGAGAGAGTGTGAAGAGAGCAACCCCAGCAAGCAACCATGTAGGCTGGCCCGTCCTGACTATGTATATACTCGAGCGGTTTCCTTTTCTCTCCATATGAACCTATCATATTGCATACGTGCCACTGAAGAAAAAAAAATATTTATAAATGACGCGGCACCTACTACTCGTTCTCCTATAACCTTGCGCTTGGCATCTCCAAAATGTTAACCTTGCGATTGGCTCTTCGCCTCTTCAGGAAGTCGAGCAATAATGGTAGTGCAGTATATATCATTCTGGCCATATGAGACCGAATGAATTGCTGCACGTCCACCACGTGGGCGAGGGTCGAGGGGCGAGGGACAGTACTACTACATATGGAGCAAAATCAGTGAATGTACACTATAAAATACGTCTATATACATCAGTGTTTGGAGTATGTACTAGTAGTTCATATTGTTATCTACTAAGGACATATATATTCCAAAATATATGATATAATCTCTATAACCAAGGTAGTAGGGACGAGGAGTAAACGGAGGGAGTAGTAAATTTGTCTCCTCGTCCTACGAGCCACCGCGCGCATGGGCGAGGGAGGAGCAAGCTTCACCTCATCCTGCGAGCCACCGCGCCCGTGGGCGGGGGATACGGCATACTAAGAAAGCTTCTCCTCGTTCTGCGAGTTGACGGGACACATCAAAAGTACTCCAGTGTATAGAGCCTTGCCTCTAAGGTAGGCCCCACATGGTTTGCCTCTTTTTTTGATTTAACATAACGAGTCAAGTCGCAATTTGTTTGTTCACCCGTGGTAGACGATCCTCCCTCCACCAAGTGGACAACCAGTACACGTGCCAAATTACCACGTGGGCTGCCTTTTTCATAAAGAAATGAGCTCCACCGTGTACCCACGCGGGTGTGGTTGGGAAAGAGACGGGAGTACGTGCGCCGTGCCTGCACCTCTTCTCTTCGTGCATGTCCCCCACCTACGTGGGTGTGTGTGAGAGACACAAACCGCGTTCGTGAGTGTTTTTTGTTTTGTGGTGGGGGTGGGGGTGGGGTGGGGGGTTGATTTCGTGAATTATGTGTGGGAATATGTGTCGATGAGATCTCAAACAAAATTTTGCATGCAATGTGTGTTAAATGGAGGCCTATCCATATCATACATAGAGGGTCGGGCAATCCACGAGAATAGAGGGAGGGGTCAATGCTATCGATAGAGTCGAAGAGAGGACCATGTACGGGCGGGTGCGAGATTGAAGAAGAGAGCCATCGAAATTGCGTGTGTGTGTGCAAGTCAAAGATATAGGGCGACTGGCCTACCGGAACGTTAGAGGGCACATGTCAAGTTTGTGTGTGGCAGGGAGACATGACTAGAGCGCTTGATGTATCGGTGTGTGTGGGGGGGAAGGGGTGGGGGAGGGGTAGGCAGAGGCCTAACTATAGATGTAGAATGACTCGTATATGTGTTGAGAAGGAGAGACCCAACTATGTCATGAGAGAGATCGGTCGACATCCATACATAACTGAAGGACGGGAAATATGATGGGATAGAGAGAGAGAGGAGAGAGAGAGGGAGGGAGAAGGAGGGAGAGGGGTAGAGTGCTGGATGGGTGATGGAGTTGCTTCTCGGAGATGTTGGGAGAGGCCTACTAGACAAACTGAGGGTGGAACTGCAATGTTATCAATAAGAGTGGGGATGTGTTTCTGTGTGTGCCTGTGCGTGATAGATCTGTCGGGATGCATCCATGGATGATGAAGGGGAACCATGTGTTTGGTAAGCAAACCTAACTAGATCGGTAGATCAATTGTTGTTTGTCGGAGGAAGGGAGAGACACAAGTAATGAGGTAGAACGATCGATGTGTGGGTAAAAACGAGTTATAATGACCTAGCTGGCTATATGTATAGCGAGAGATCGGTCGGTGTACGTCCATTTGTTAGAGGCAAATAAGGCCCAGCGAGACGGATAGACATAGAGAATGGATCTAGGAGGTGGTGCCAGAGGCCCAACTCCTAGCTGGATAGGGGGGGAGTGTGCGGTTGTGAGATCGTTTAAAAGAGGGGTGAGAGTTTACACGTGTGTCTGACCATATGAGAGACACGAGGCAAGGACACATAAAGGAGGAGATTGAAGCTGTGTGTGTATGCTATAGGCAGGCATCGCTGGAGAGGTTTATCGATGGGTGCGTGTCGGAAAGGAGTTGTGGAGACTTTGGGAGAATGACCTAAAGGAGAAAATGAATGTGCCCAGTGGATAGAATGCCGAGGGAGGGGGAGGGAGAGGAGGGCGTGTGCACGCACGAGAGAAAGTTAGCGGTAGCTACAAAGGTTAGAGGACTGTGTGGGTGTAAGAGACTAACAAAGATCATAATTTGATATGAAAGCGGATTCATATATTTGAATAGGAGATCATAGTGTTTTAAACATTGCATGCATGAATATAGCGGTGATACACGTGTTGTGCACATGTTATACCATAATGTGATAATGCATGGCATTTGCAACTCACAGCTAAATGCTGAACAATCTAAACCATACTATACATCAAACAATCTCACATTTTATTTGAATTTTTGATAATGTGCGGCATTTGCATCTTACAACTAAATATCGAGCAATCTAAAAAATACTATATATCAAACATTCTCACATTTTATTTGAATTTGTGGTAATGTGTGGTGTTTGCAACTCACATCTAAATACTTGTAGGCATAGGGGGCGGGGAACCATACATAATGTGATAAACACATTATACATATGAGACATGGTTTAGATTATGAAGATCTAGCTAGAGCTAGAAATGTAATGTGATTTGAAATCAAAATAAAGTGGATTCAAATAATCTAGTTCGAGTTCATATAGTACACATAGTTCATATGTAACTCGATACTGATCATGTGGTGTGTTGTGAAGATAATACACAAACAATGGTTTAACTTGACAATAATGATGATTGTAGATCTTATTAAAACAGAGAAACGAATTCAAATGCTTTGACTTCAAAACAATCATTACTGTAGATCTTATTCAAATTTAGTTCATATTGAAGCGGTAGTATATACGTTTGGAATGCACTAAAACGTTCATTTGAGTAGTAGGTTGCATGCATTATACACGTAGCGAAATATTTTAATTGAACATAACATGGATTCAATGTTTTGAATGACATTTGTAGTGCGCATTGATTTGGTACAGTACACGTTAGGCTTGTCCGGAAATTTCAACCCACGCCTTGTTAGCCCGAAATATTTAAGATATATCTTTGTCTCGTTGTGCTCCGACAACTCCCTCCATCTCAACCCGCGCCTTGCTATTCCGAAATTACAACGCGCGCGACAACTCCCACCTCCTATGAAATCCCGACACGTGAAATGCCCGTGGTACCCCTGAACCGAAAGAACTGCCTCAAATCGGTGGGGGTACTTTCGTAAATTACCCCACATTTCGGACAAGTGCGTCTCTAAGCCATGGTTCCCCACTGCCATCCCATCCGCCCACCCATTCATACACCGAGGCCGCGAAAACCCGCGACGAAACCCCACACCCTGCTCTGTCCGCCACCTAGCCGGAGCTTCTTCCCCGACGACGTCGTCCACAGCAACACCTCGACGTCCCTCATCCACCGTATCGGATGAGGATCCGTCGGCGATCTCATCATCCCGCCAGTTCAGCCACCCTGTTCTCCACCTCCAAGGAGCTGCCGCGATGTTCCCCTCGTCTTTCGCACCACCTCCATTCCCACACCGCCGTCTTCACCTACACCACTAGAAGAGTGTCATCATCACCATTTCCTCGGATGAAGCTGTGGCCTAATCGGCGCCACCAAAGAGGTTGTACACTAATCGCCGCATTTTCTTCTTGATTCGATCTCACGGTGCTGCCGGCGCTCGGTCCCGAGCCGACACGGCGCGACTCCATCCATGGCGGTGTCGCCGGCCACTTCCTTCACGGTGTTGCTCCCTCAGCGGTGACGTCCACATCAGTAGGAGATGCTGCTGCTTTAGCTCTCGCTTGCGTTGCTGCTCTGCTCTTGCTCTCGGTCCCCGACCTGGTGTGCTCTTGCTATTGCTCTTGCTCGCGCTGCTGCTCTCGCTCTTGCTCTTGCTTCCGATGCTGCTATGATTTGGCTACACTTCAGTTGACTGAATCGACTTTTGGGTAAGTCGATTTCCAAGGGGTGGGCTCGCCAGGGTGAAGGAAGAACCAGCCACAGCAGGGAGGGGGGCTCGCCGGATAGGTACCCCACTATCTATCTTAGGGTTGAGGATGGGGGCGGTGGTCGCCGGCGGTGGCGGGGCGTTGGCGGGGCAGTGGTGTGGGGATCGCCGGAGAAAAAGCTCGGCACGGGGGGGCCTAGAGGGATGGACGGGGCGGTGGCGGACCGGCGGTGGGGAGTGTTTTCGGGGCGGGCGGGGTGGCGCACCGCCTACCGCGGGCGGCGGGGGGCTGCTGTTTGGCCGGTGGTGGCTGGCGGCTCAAGGGGTGGAGGTTGAAGATGAACCGCAGGCCCTTGATTTCGTATCCAACGGCTGCAAAATCGACTGAGCAGAGATGAAAAAGTCAGTCGATCGACGTGTAGCCTCACCTTGCTAGCGCGTTCAGTTTCGACAGCAAAATTCAATTTCGATAGCAAAATTCAGTTTGGACAGTTAGGTTCAGTTTCGACAGTTAAGTTCAGTTTCGACAGTTAAGTTCAGAGATGAGCGGCTGATGTATTTTACATCTAGCACTTTGTGGTTATGTATTTTACGTCATGTATTGTAGATGCTATTATAATTTCACTCAGGTTAACGTTGTTCGTTGTCTCTCTTGTCCTGCTTCAGCCTCGGCGTCGTACAACTCAAAGGAGCTGCCCCAACGACGAAACCCTCCATCACAGCGGAGCAGTACCTCGGGCTCCATCTCCAGACGCCTAAGATCTTCTTCCCCTCCTCCGACAGCAAAGTCTGCCGGAGCATCCTCACCGGCCAACCCAATCACGCTGAGATCGACATGGCTTCGCCAAAGAGGTTGTACACTTGTTGCATCTCTTTTTACTCTACATGTTATATATATTGTCCACTGAGCACACAGATTTGTTCCTTTAGTGTCTCCTTGAAAGAAAAAAAGTAGGAATTTTAATTTTCACTTGTCTTCCTTTTCAAATTCCTATTCATGAAGCACAAGACTAAGAGATAGTAGCATAATAGCATTATAACCGTACATTTTCTTGTGGTTTGACTTAATCTCACCATGCTTCTTTGCATCCTGTGATCTTCCAATTGTTGTGAATCAAACAACCAGATTGGCAGAAATCCAGTGTTTTTAAATTCTCTGTTTTGCACGTGCATCCCTATCCTATTCCTGTCTATTTCCTATCCCTGCATTGTTGGAATCCTCCAATTCAAACGAGCCCTTACAGAATTACTTCTCTTACAGATAGTTGTCAAAGAAAACCTTGCGTGGTTTGTCCCGGTCCTGCTGCACCATCGTCCATCCCAGCTCAGCTGCTCCAACGATAGAAGGGTCCAGCAGAGCAGGGATCCGGCCTCCAGACTGTCTTTCGCCGCCTCAGATCTTCTTCCCCGCCGCTGGCAGCCATGAAAACTGCATTACCATCATCAACTGAGCAGATGACCTCGAGGACTACACGGGTCCGCAAGAGAGGTGGCACTCTTTCGTGTCTGCTTACGTTATGCATCGCTTAATATTACATGCTACTTTATCGTCCTCTTCACCAATTAGACTCTGAGTCAGCTCCAAACTAATGGTCAAACTTGAGTTTTTAAATGGTTGTGGGGTACATATCGGGGCCGCCATCAATAGTATCTATCTACTATCTGGTTAATCTCCGGTGTCTACTATGAGTTTCATGTTGGGTGGGAAACAAACAGTAAAGAAGCCATTATTTGCCTGCTATTATTGGTTTTGGGTCTATCCACAGGTTGCTACCATCACTCTGGATTTCTGCATGAACTCCTTACATAATCTCACTATGTTTTATTCCTATGCATGACAATTATTGTAAACAATGGAACTGAACATGTAGAGCAAAAGAGACGAGCCTTGCGTGGCAATATAATTTCATGCAGACGTCGCACCATGGTAGGCGCAAAGGCAGCCCCCCCTCCACGCATTTCGGATTGTAATCGAGAAGAAGATATATGTTCCGAGGGGGATTCAAAAGGAGAAGATAACTCCTATTTACCCCCTGAGGTCTTCGCTCTAACTTGGCATGCTGATGTTGGTTATATCATGCATATGGTGTCTTGCATTGCTTACTTTATACATCAAATATGTCATCTGCTTAGTTTAGACATCCTTTGTGCGAATGCCATCTGTTTAGTTTATTCATCGTTTATGTGAATTATGGAACGCCACCTTGTTTAGCCGGGCATCATATATGTGAATTTTGCAATGCCATCCTGCTTAGCCAGTCATCTTATATGTAAATTATATCAGGCCATCTTTTTTTGTTACATATTACATTCGTCAACAATGTTACTACATTCAACTGCTCTTCGTGTGCATCAGCCATTTGACACGGTGATGGCAAATTCTGGAGTGAAAACAAGGTCTTCTGAGCAGACGATGCTATCTGACGAAGCGCATATCTCGCTGGTTACGGATAGCTCCTCAGAGGAGGATTCAGAGACAGATGACCAGTCCTATCCCCCCCTGAGGTGTATGCTCTAACTTGGCAGGGTTATGTTGCTCATATCGTGCGTATGGTGTCTCGCATTGCTATGCCATTTGATTAGTTTAGACATGCTTTGTGTGAATGCCACCTGTTTAGTGTCTAATTACCATATATGTGAATTATGCATTGCCATCTTGTTGCAAGACATTATATATGTGAATTATACAATGCTATCTTGTTGCAAAGGCATTATATATGTGAATTATGCAATGCCATGCTGTTTAGCCAATCATCATGTATGTGAATTATATCATGCTATCTTTTTTTTGTATTACGTGTTCCATTTGTTGACAACGTTTGTATATTCAACTACTCTTCCTGTGCATCAGCCATTTGAAGCGGTGATGGAAGTATCTGGAGTGAAAACAAGGTATTCAGAGCAGACAATGCTACCTGCTGAAGGGGACATATTGCTGGCTACAGAGAGCTCCTCAAAGGAGGATTCAGAGACTGATGACCAGTCCTATTTCCCCCCTGAGGTCTATGCTCATACTTGGCAGGGTTATATTACCCATGTCATGCATGTTGTCTTGCATTGCTTTGTTTTTACATCATATATAGATTGTCATCTGCTTACTTGCTTACTATATAAATCATATATTTGAATTGTATCATGCCATCATGTTTACATAGTACATACACATCATCTATCTGAATTATGGCATGGCAACCCATTTAATAAAGACATCATATAGTTATATCATCTCATCATGTTTAGTGTTTACAGTCATCATATTTAGAATTATGGCATTCTATCCATGAATGTATGTGAATTATGGCATGCCAACCTATTTAATAAACACATTATATAGTTATGTCATGTCATCCTGTCTACATAGTCTCATATTTTGAACTATGTATTTCCATCTTTTTTGGTTAGCCATCATAATGTGAAATTGTGTCATGCTATCCTGTTTAGTTAGCCATCATATATGTGAAATTGTGTCATGCTATCCTGTTTGGTTAGACAACATAAATATGAATTATTTCATGCCCTCTTTTATTCTCACTATCCATTGCACCTGTCTATCATACAATGTCTATACTTTCAATTACTTTTCTTGTTTATCAACCATTTGGATTGGAGAGGGTGATGGCAGTATCTAAGGGAGTAACAACACGGTCTTCAGAAAAGATAGTGCTACCAGTTGATGCAGATAGAACCATGGTTGTACTTGCCCAAGGACCAGATCCACCACACATAACCCAGACTCTCGCAGATTGTACCCCTACCCAGTTGGACAGAGAACCAGCTACACCCCTTTTAACCCCACCCCGGCAGATAGTAACCCAGTTCTAGTTGACACGGCACCGTCTCCACCACAAAGCACCCAAACACGAGCGGTTAGTAAGGGAACTGCAGTGCCCAAAGCACGAGTACCACCACTCCGGATCCCAACTCAACACTTAAAGGAGAAGAAGATTTGTTCTCAGGTCAGGTTCTGTAGCTATGGTACATACTCCTTTGCTCTTGCATTACTGTATTTACTCATACCAACTATTTTCAAATTTGAAGGATGGAATTGAAACTCCAATGGCGCAACAGGTATGTTTTAAGCCTGTTTCTTTAAATGGTTTGCCGTTGTAAGCTGCTCTATGTTGATTTCAGTTTCAATTGAATAATCAGTTATGTTCTCATGTCATGCACATTACAAGTGTTGTTATTGCTCTATACTTACCCACACTTATATTCTGTCTATTCTGCTTTGTCTTGAACAAATATTATTTGAACTGTGTCTCTATCTTGATTTGGCAACAAAAACTAGAATGATATAGACCATAAAGTGACCATGGCACATAGATATATGTTTGTTTCATGCTGTTATCCTGTCCACTTTACTACTGAACTCATTTACCAAAATGAGTTTCATATACAACATGGTAAACATGTGATGTGTCTGCTTGTTTCTCTTTTAGAATGCGGACAAAATATTGGAGAACAGTACCGCATTCTCCAATGGTAAAGGAAGTAATGCAGATAAGGTTCAAGATAGTGAGACATCCCTGTTGGTCTCCAAGAAAGCTGATAAAAACTATCTTGACGACCGTGAGGGAACCCAAAAGTCCTGTCTTGATGTAGTGTTCGAGTTACTGGCCACTACTGCTGGCACAAGCTCTTCGAACTTGCTGCCTGAATCAGTTCGTCTTCTTGAGTCTCAACTTCAAGTTGAAAGACATCGATCAGATGTGATGCGACAGGAAGATGAAGGACCGAGGAAGTCCCTGCAGAATTCAGATGCATATTTTCTGGTGCGACAGCAAGCGCTGGAGGATTTAAGCGCCAAACAAGAGAAAGTTAATAATCTTGCTAAGCATCTTGCCAGCATTATGGGTACCTAGGATATTGTTTCTTGAGATCTTCTGAAGTGGTTTCAGTTCTGGATTTGTTTTGTGGTGGCGTTTATTTGCGCTGGTCTCCAACTTTGACAACCAGTGTATATGATATGCTCCTTTGTTCCCAATATTTGCACTGGTGGCGAACTTTGATGCCCAGTGGATGTAATATGTGTAACAGTCGTGATAGCCTAGCATAAGTTGCTTGCTTATTTATTTCCTTATTGTCTTGTTTATTTGTTTGCTTGTAGTCAGTGCAGTTCTTTTTAAAACTAGGCCACAATAACCATGGGCTAATATTTACTGTAGTGACACTGGGCCTCCTACGGGCCGTAGAAACAGTGGGCCTCCTACTGGTCGTAGAAACAGTAGGCCTTCTACGGGCCGTAGAAACAATGGGCCTTCTACGGGTCGTATCATCAATGGGCCTTATACGGGCCATATGACCATAACGGGCCATAGTTAATAGGCCGTATTTGATGACGCTATGAAAATGGCCCAACGTATTAACGGACCACAAACGGGCTGATGTAACCACGAGCTGAATTTGGCCCACAAGCAGAAAATGACAGTAACGGGCCGTAAGTAAACGAATGCTGCAAATGAGCCCAAGAATAAATGGGCTCTGAGAAGGATGAAAGATAACATTTGCTGGAAACGGCCCAACTGAATAACGAGCCCTTAATGGGTATAAGGTGATATACTGTTCATTACGGGCCAGTTTCACCACGGGTCGTTAGTGGGTGTAAAGTGATACACTGTTCATTGCGGGCCAGTTTCACCACGGGCCGTTAATAGGCCAAGAGTTACATAGGGCCTCATATGGGCCGAAATACGTCATGGGCGATACATGGGCCAAAAGTGAAAATGGGCTGGAATCATATTGGATGGCCCAGATGACGCTACTGGGCCTAATTCGGATAGGGCGTAACGGGCCTTGGGTTAGCGGGCTGTAAATGGGCTATATGCGAACAGGCCGTTAACAGGTTTTCCATGGGCCGGCCCGCCACCTTTTGACCAAGTCAAACGGGCCGGCCTTTTCACACGAATGGGCCTCTGTTGGGCCGTGCCACGTGTTGACGTATGACAGGCGCCTTCCGTCCAATGATTGGATGACATCTGTCCCAACGATGAGCCGACACTTGTTTCCTCCAGCCAATGATGATTTTACACGTGGAAAATCCTCATTGGTCGGGGCTGTTAACGGGTTATCAGATCCAAAACCCGACCCGATAGCTTAACAGTGTTCCGTTACGTTGGATGCCACGTGTCGGTCACCCTTGATGAAAGCAGTTCTGTGACGCGCGATTTATCGTCATGGAAGTGGACACTTCCGTGATGATAATTTTGGTAATGTCATCGAACACTTCTACAACAGCACAGGTATGACTATCTTGATTCTGTCATAAATTTCTCATGGATGTACATGCATGACAAAAAAACGCGACCTACTGCGACAAACATGTATCATCACGGAAGTGTATTGTTTTTGTAGTGAGAATAACTGTGGCTTATCCAAGTTTGGGGTGAATGTGGTCACGGGATCCTAATATTAGAGTTAGTAAATTCATTTAACCCGAGTAGAAGATAGTTCAGAGCTCCAGAGTAAAGGTCAAGGAGTAAAAGATCCTAATACCACCTAATGGCGACGTGGGCCCGTAATTCACACAACCATGTTAGTAAAAGTTTTGTAGTGACTAGACTAGACTTCGGCCAATGAGTGTGGAAGGGGATTCCTACAGAAAGTCGGCTCTGATACCAACTTGTGACGCCCCCAATTCAATCGTACACTAATCATGCACGCAAATGTGTACGATCAAGATCAGGGACTCACGGGAAGATATCACAACACAACTCTAAAAGTAAAATAAGTCATACCAGCATCATATTACAAGCCAGGGGCCTCGAGGGCTCAAATACAAGTGCTCGAACATAAACGAGTCAGCGGAAGCAACAATATCTGAGTACAGAAAAAAGTTAAACAAGTTGCCATAAGATGGCGAGCACAAACTGGGATACAAATCGAAAGAGGCGCATGCCTCCAACCTGGGATCCTCCTAAACTACTCCTGGTCATCGTCAGCGGCCTGCACATAGTAGTAGGCACCTCCAGTGTAGTAGGAGTCATCGTCGATGGTGGCATCTGGATCCTGGGCTCCAACGTCTGGTTGCGGCATCCAAGAAGAAAAGGAAAGAGGGGGAAAAGTGGGAGCAAAGCAACCGTGAGTACTCATCCAAAGTACTTGCAAGCAAGGATCTACACTACATGCATGGGTATATGTGTAAAGAGGAAATATCGGTGGACTGAACTGCAAATGCCTGAATAAGAGAGGGGTGGCTAGTCCTATCAAAGACTACACTTCTGGTAGCCTACGTCTTGCACCATGTAGAAGAGAGTAGATTGAAGTCCTCCAGGTAGCATCGCATAGCATAATCCTACCCGGCGATCCTCCCCTAGCTGCCCTGTGGAAAATCGATCACCGGGTTGTCTCTGGAACTTGTCTGGGTGTGTTTTATTAAGTATCCGGTTCTAGTTGTCGTAAGGTCAAGGTACAACTCCGGGTCGTCCTTTTATCGAGGGACATGGCTATTCGAATAGATAAACTTCCCTGATGTGGTGCACCACATAACACAACACGCTCGATCCCTCTGGCCGGACACACTTTCTTGGGTCATGCACGGCCTCGGGAGATCAACACGTTGCAGCCCCACCTAGGCCTAACAGAGAGGTCAGCACGCCGGTCAAAATCCTAACTGCGCAGGGGTCTGGGCCCGTCGCCCATTGCACACCTGCATGTTGCGTGGGTGGCCGGAAGCAGACCTAGCCTCCCTAATACAAGAGCACGCATTCTAGTCCAATCCGGCGCGCGCCGCTCAGTCGTTGACGTCTAGAAGGCTTCGTATGATACCACAACGTCGAGTGCCCATAACTGTTCCCACGTAGTTGGTTAGTGCGTATAGGCCAGTAGCCAGACTCAGATCAAATACCAAGATCTCGTTAAGCGTGTTATTTTGAAGTAACCACGAATGCCGACCATGGCCAGGCCCACCTCTCGCCTAGGTGGTCTCAACCTGCCCTGTCGCTCCACCTCAAAGTAGCACTCGGGGGCCGTCGGGAACCCAGGCCCACCACTACCTGGATGGAGCCACCTGTCATTTTAGCCCCCATATCCGAATCACTTGCGGGTACTCTACGAGCCGACCCGACTTTAGTCACCATCTATATAGTATATGTATGTATAGTATAAACCCGTGATCAGCTCCCGAGTGATCACAGCCCGATAGTATAGCAAGGCAGACTGACAATAATGTAGGGCCACTGATGATAAACTAGCATCCTATACTAAGCATTTAGGATTGTGGGTAAGGTATTAACAACTGTAGCAACAATGACAGACTATGCAATAGAATAGGATTACCAAACAGTAACATGCTACACTATTCTAATGCAAGCAGTAGAGAGAAGAATAGGCGATATCTGATGATCAAGGGGGGAGGCTTGCCTGGTTGCTCTGGCAAGAAGGAGGGGTCATCAACTCCGTAGTCGAACTGTGCAGGGGCAGCGTCGGTCTCATAGTCTACCGAGAGAAGAGGGGGAAGAAACAATAAATACAATGCAAACATAAGCATGACGATGCATGACATGACAATGAGAGGTGCCGGCAAAGGGGGGAAACATCCGGGAAGGTATCCCCGGTGTTTCGCATTTTCGGACAGATGAACTAGAGGTGAAATGTTGCAGGTTCACTATGGTAGGGATGCATGGCTGACGAACGGACTGCGTATTCGGATACATCTCATCGTTCTGAGCAACTTTCATGTACAAAGTTTTTCCATCCGACTTATGGATTATTTTATATTAATTTTTAAAGTTTTAAATCATTTTCTAAATTATTATTATTAAATGAATTCGAAATAGTATTATTGCATCAGCATGATGTCAGCATAACATCAGCAGTCAACGTTGACCGTTGACCTGGTCAACATGACATGTGGGGTCCGCATGTCATTGACTGTTCAGGCTAATCAAGGTTTAATTAAGTTAACTAGTGATAGGTTAATCTAATCAGGATTAATTAAGTTAATTAATTCTTTAATTAAGTAATTGATATTTTTATTATTATTATCTTTAATTATGTTTTTATAAAAACGTTCTGGGCGGGACCCCCTTGTCATTGGGCCAAAGGGCCACAGCGGGTCGGGCTCACGGGCGACGGACGAACGGGTGTGGGTGCTCGCACCCGAGGCCACGAGAGGCAAGGGCGAGCGTGCCCGGGGCCTCGGTGGCCGGCGATGGCGGGAGCAGCACCAGGCGCGGGGAGAGCGGGGCCGCGCAAGGCCGTGGCAAAGCAGGCAGGAGCAGCTGTGGGCGCGCGGGAGCGCGGCCAGGCACACGCTGGGCGCAGCGGGGAACGGCGTGGGTGCGCGTGAGGGAGCAACGAGGCACGGCGGCGCGGTGAGAAGAGGAGGCGCGCGGTGACAGGGGAGCAGGGGGCGGCGGCCACCTGCTAGGCGCGGGCACTCGGCCAGGCCGCGGCACGGGGAGGGGCCATGGTGAGCGCACGTGCGCACGAGAGAGGAGGCCGGGGCGGGCTGTTGCGAAGAGGGGCGATCTGGTCGCGGGGAGAGCTGGGGGGCAGCGGCACTAGGTGCAGTGCTAGCGAGCACGAGGCAATGAGCGAGCGGCGCCGGTGACTGCGTGCAGAGAGAGAGAGGGAC
>NC_041387.1:159616763-159641935 GCF_002162155.2 Triticum dicoccoides | reverse complement strand
GATCTGGATCGGGGGAAGGAGAGGAGAGGCATGGAGAGAGGGGGGGGCGAGTGGATCGACGGGGTGGGTGTTAGGATTTCGGGGGGGAGGTTATGGAGAGAGTGGGGGGCGGCTGGGCCAGTGGGCCTTGGGGGAGGGGGATGTTCCCATTTTTTTGTTAGTTTTAGTCTTTGTTTTTCTTTTTCCTTTTTATCTTATTTCTTTTCTGTTTTAATTTCTTTTAAATATTTAGGCCTTTTATAAAAGCACAGTTCCTTCACCATAAATACCTAGGCATATATTTGCACACTCCGAACATTTTGTTTTAATGTTTGAAAACTTTGGTTGTATGTCGTTAATTCAAATTTGATTCGAAACATTTTGAACTAACACATGATTAGCAACAGTAAACGAGGTGATGTGGCGTCATTAGCACGGGTCACTGTAGCATAATTATCCGGGCATTACACCTCCTCCCTCGTGGCCACCTCGTTGAGTCTCTGAATTCATCTCCAAGTCTCCTGGTTTGCTTCTGGTCCAAAAAAGATCATCGCGGAAGTTTCATTCCGTTTGGACTCCGTTTGGTATTCCTTTTCTGCGAAACTCTAAAGAAGGCAAAAAACAGAAACTCGCACTGGCCTCTAGGTTAATAGGTTAGTCGTGAAAATAATATAAAATAGCATATAAATGCATATAAAACATCCAGAATAGATAATATAATAGCATGGAACAATCAGAAATTATAGATACATTGGAGACGTATCAAGATGATACTCGTCAAGTGGAATTGGGGTATCCGAGTGGAATCGTCTGTCAAGTGGATTGCACCTCATGAGGATTTCAGTCGGTATCTTCTGTTTAGCTTTGTAGACCTTGGCCTCTCATGTGATGTCCTTAGGAGGGGCATACAGGCCAGGCCTAATACTCTACCCTAGGTACATGTCACCATTAGTTAGGATGGTAGATCCATATGCGCAAACGTAAGAAAATTATTTCCATGGTTGGTTGTTCCAACACACTCTTAATTCGTTTTCTATTTGATCAAATGGCATATCTATACTGTTGGTACAAGGCCTACAAAGAAGAAAGTATTACTGAATGTTTGCTGCTTCCAGCGTATGGTTGATTGTGGGCCTTTTTCAGCAACTTGGATAGTTTGCAGCAGGTTTGCATTCATTATGATGGTAAGAAGTTCTTTGCACATGAGTGTTGACAAATATATTTTACTTGAGGTTCGAGAAACTGAATTTCGATAGCGCTCGACCATTCCATCAAATGGAAACTGTTGAATATTAGTGCAACAATGCAACACTTTGTCCGGTTGACAATCGTCTTGAGAAATCATATCGTCACCCACTTCTGTTGCATACCAAAATTTGATATGGGTAGCCAGGAAGTAAAGTTTTAATATGTACCAACCTTTTTGTATTAATTTTTAGTTTCCACTCGTACACAAAAAAGCATAATCATGGGGATGATAACGGTGTTTTGTTCCCATCAAAGATCCATTAAGAAATTCAATTCTTGGATGTTTTCTTGACTTTCCACTAGTACTAGTGAGCATTCATCACTGAGGTGACAACGATTCTGAGGTGTGTTGCTCCATCATAGTTTTATCCTACTTCGTCCCCATTGCACGCCAAGGAACACCTATAGGGTTGCAAATTTGGAACCTAAAGGGTACACTCTTACCCTAACTAGTTCAACTGAATGAACTAAATTTTCAGAATTTATCTCTTTTCTGAAAACTTATTTCATTTGTTTGAACTAAGTAGGGTCGGAGGGTGTCAGTTTCAAAACCGGCGGATCTCGGGTAGGGGGTCTTGAACTATGCGTCTAAGGCTAATGGTAACAGGAGGCGGGGACACAATGTTTACCCAGGTTTGGGCCCTCTCTATGGAGGTAATACCCTACTTCCTATTTGATTGATCTTGATGAATATGAGTATTACAAGAGTCGATCTACCACGAGATCGTAATGGTTAATTGATACGTCTCCAATGTATCTATAATTTTTGATTGTTCCATGCTATTATATTATCTGTTTTGGATGTTTAATGGGATTTATTATACACTTCTATATTATTTTTGGGACTAACCTATTAACCGAAGGCCCAGTCCATATTGTTGTTTTTTGCCTATTTCAGTGTTTCGCAGAAAAGGAATATCAAACAGAGTCCAAACGGAATGAAACCTTCGGGAGAATCGTTTTTGGAACAAACGCAATCCAGGAGACTTGGAGTAGACGTCAGGGAAGCAACGAGATGGCCATGAGGGTCCAGGGCGCGCGCTACCCCCTTGGGCGCGCCCCCACCCTCGTGGGCCCCTCGTGGCTCACCTGACCGACTTCTTTCGCCTATATATATATCAATATACCCCGAAAACATCCAGGAGCACGATAGATCGGGAGTTTCACCGCCGCAAGCCTCTGTAGCCACCAAAAACCAATCGGGACCCTGTTCCGGCACCCTGCTGGATGGGGGATCCCTCACCGGTGGTCATCTTCATCATCCCGGCGCTCTCCATGACAAGGAGGGAGTAGTTCACCCTCGGGGCTGAGGGTATGTACCAGTAGCTATGTGTTTGATCTCTCTCTCTCTCTCTCTCTCTGTCTCTAGTGTTCTTGATTTTGCACGATCTTGATGTATCGCGAGCTTTGCTATTATAGTTGGATCTTATGATGTTTCTCCCCCTCTATTCTCTTGTAATGGATTGAGTTTTCCCTTTGAAGTTATCTTATCGGATTGAGTCTTTAAGGATTTGAGAACACTTGATGTATGTCTTGCATGTGCTTATCTGTGGTGACAATGGGATATTCACGTGATCTACTTCATGTATGTTTTGGTGATCAACTTGCGGGTTCAGTGACCTTATGAACTTATGCATAGGGGTTGGCACACGTTTTTGTCTTGACTCTTCGGTAGAAACGTTGGGGCAATCTTTGAAGTACTTTGTGTTTGTTGAATAGATGAATTTGAGATTGTGTGATGCATATCGTATAATCATGCCCACGGATACTTGAGGTGACATTGCAGTATCTAGGTGACATTAGGGTTTTGGTTGATTTGTGTCTTAAGGTGTTATTCTAGTACGAACTCTATGATAGATCGAACGGAAAGAATAGCATGTTGAGGGATAGTTATATGATCCAGTTATGTTATTATTGTTGAGAGAACTTGCACTAGTGGAAGTATGAACGTTAGGCCTTCCTTCCTAGCATTGCAATACCGTTTGTGCTCACTTTTATCATTAGTTACCTTGTTGTTTTTATAATTTCATATTAGAAAAACCCATATCTACCATCCATATTACACTTGTATCACCACTCTTCGCCGAACTAGTGCACCTATACAATTTACCATTGTATTGGGTGTGTTGGGGACACAAGAGACTCTTTGTTATTTGGTTGCAGGGTTGTTTGAGAGAGACCATCTTCATCCTCTGCCTCCCACGGATTGATAAACCTTAGGTCATCCACTTGAAGGAAATTTGCTACTGTCCTACAAACCTCTGCACTTGGAGGCCCAACAACGTCTACAAGAAGAAGGTTGTGTAGTAGACATCAAGCTCTTTTCTGGCGCCGTTGCCGGGGAGGTGAGTGCTTGAAGGTATATCTTTAGATCTTGCAATTGAATCTTTTAGTTTCTTGTCTTATCACTAGTTTAGTTTATAAAAGAAAACTACAAAAAATGGAATGGAGGGTGCCTCATATGCTTCATCTTTTTAATATCTTTCATGAAAATAAGGATTCCGATAATTGTGTCAAAGTGTTAGAAGAAGAATGCAGTAGAATGTTGGGAACTAAATCTTTGAATGATGAGCATGATTGCAATGTTGTTAGTAGGAACTCTTTGAATATCCATAGTACTAATGATGATTGCACAAGTCATGATGAAAATGTCTCTTATAAGCATGTCAACTTTTGTGGAGTGCATAGAGTTTGCAAGTACACACCAAATAGGGAAGATAGATTTTGCAAGAGGCATAAGTATTTAGACACTAAATGGTTGCAAGAGAAGCTAGAAATTTGTGCTGAAAATTTAAATTTTCTTTGCCATCCTTGTGAACTTTGCAATGAAAGTGATCATTTAAATAGCCAATGCAAATTGGTTCATGATTGAATCGTGTCCAAAAATTGTGATGACTTGATTTCCCTTGCACATCATAATGAACTTAGTTTGCTTATGGGTTATGAAGAAATAACATTTAACTAAGAATCTTCTAGAATTTGTCCTTGATAAAGTCCTTGATTTTGATCTAGAGGAAATTTATATGTATTGTGCGGTGAATTGCATTGAAAATCTTTACATTGCCAATTACATAAAATCAACAAAACAAATATAAGATGAAGAGAATACTAATGAAAGGGAAGAGATTTCCCAATATCCTCCTATTCTTTCTTATGATGAATCAGGTAACGAGGAGGAGCCTTCTATCCAACCAATCTCATTAATAAGGAGCTCCAAAAACAGGGTTAACCCCACACATGATGCGAAGAAGAAAAATAGAAGACATAGAAGCAAAGGTAAAAGGTACCCCTCCCAAATGATGTTCCTCCTATTAGTCATTGTGATGATGATAATTGCTATGCTATTGGTGCTAACCATACTATTAATGATGAGAGTGATTATGATTATGATATCAAAAGGCCCAAGCTTGGGGATGCTATGTTTGATGAGAATGACAAGTTTGAGAATGTATTTGCTGCAATTAATGATTGTCCCAAGCTTGGGGATGCTATGTTTTATGAAGATGATACTTTTAACCTCCCAAGTTTTTATATGAAAATTTATTTTGATGATAGGATGCCTCCTATTTATGATGATTATATTGATGAAAGTGGATTTGGAGAGGTCATGACTTTATTTAGTAATGATTCCACGATCTTGGAAGAGGTTTCAATTGGTTATGATGAGAATAAAGTTGCTACTTATGATGATTATTGTGATGACACTTATGCTATAAAAAGTGATGATTATAGTTATAAAACTTTTCATGATTATGATTACCCTTTTTCTGAATATTACTCTTTTAATGTGGAAACAATTTATAGTATTCGAGTCTCTTATGGTACTCCCACTATTCCGAATGAGAAGAAATTTGCTTATGTGGAGAGTAATAAAAATTCTATGCTTGTGCATCATGAAAAGAATGCTTTATGTGATGGTTATATTGTTGAATTCATTCATGATTCTACTGAAAATTATTATGAGGGAGGAACATATGCTTGTAGGAATTGCAATAATATCAAGTTTCCTCTCTATGTGCTTAAAGATTTGAAGTTATGCTTGTTTAGCCTTCCTATGCTAGTTGATTATTGTTCCCATTAATTGTTTGCTCACAAAATCACTATGCATAGGAAGTGGGTTAGACTTAAATGTGCTAGTCATATTATTCATGATGCTCTCTTTATGTTTCAATTCTTATCTTCTATGTGAGGCAAGCATCATTGAAATTATCATGCCTAGCTAGGGGCGTTAAACGATAGCGCTTGTTGGGAGGCAACCCAATTTTACTTTTGTCCTTTGCCTTTGCTCCTGTTTAGTAACAAATAATTCATCCAGCCTCTGTTTATATGTGGTTTTATGTTTTAATTAGTTTTTGTACCAAGTAGACCTTTGGGAAGACTTGGGTGAAGTCTATGTGATCTTGCTCTAAAAAACAGAAAATTTTGCGCTCACGAAATTAGCTGCTGTTTTTTACTGGAGAGCGATTTTAGGTTGATTATTTTTGAATATGATTAATAGAAAAATTCCTCAGGTCAAATAATTTATTTCAGAATTTTTTGAGTTACAGAAGTATTCGAATGATACAGATTACTACAGACTGTTCTGTTTTTGACAGATTCTGTTTTCTATGTCTTGTTTGCTTATTTTGATGATCTATGAGTAATACCGGAGGGTATGAACCATAGAGAAGTTGAAATACAGTAGATATTACACCAATATGAATTTGGAATGAGTTCATAATAGTACCTAAGTGGTGATTTATTTTCTTATACTAATGGAGCTTACGAGTTTTCTGTTAAGTTTTGTGTTGTGAAGTTTTCAAGTTTTGGGTAAAGATTCAATGGACTATGGAATAAGGAGTGGCAAGAGCCTATGATTGGGGATGCCCAAGGCACCCCAAGGTAATATTCAAGGACAACCAAGAGCCTAAGCTTGGGGATGCCCCGGATGGCATCCCCTCTTTTGTCTTCAATCGTCGGTAACTTTACTTGGAGCTATATTTTTCTTCACCACATGATATGTGTTTTCCTTGGAGCATTATTTTATTTTCTTTTGTTTTGCTTGATGTTTGAATAAAATAACAAGATCTGAAATTCTTAAATGTTAGAGAGTCTTCACATAGTTGCATAATTATTCGACTACTCATTGATCTTCACTTATATCTTTCGGAGTAGTTTGTCATTTGCTCTAGTGCTTCACTTATATCTTTTTAGAGCATGGTGGTGATTTTATTTTGAAGAAATAGATGAACTATCGTGCTTCACTTATATTATTTTGAGAGTCTATGAATTCAGTCCTAATATGATGGGCATCCAAGTTGGGTATAATAAAAACTATCATATAAAGTGAATTGAATACTATGAGAAGTTTGATATTTGATAATTGTTTTGAGATATAAAGGTGGTAATGTTAGAGTCATGCTAGTTGGGTAATTATGAAATTGAGAAATACTTGTGTTAAAGTTGGGAAGTCCCGTAGCATGCACGTATGGTGAATGTTGTGTGACAAATTTGAAGCATGGGTTGTTCTTTGATTGCCTTCCTTATGAGTGGAGGTCGGGATCGCGCGATGGTTAACTCCTACCAACCCTTCCCCTAGGAGCATGCGTAGTAGTACTTTGCTTCGAGGGTTAATAAACTTTTGCAATAAGTATATGAGTTCTTTATGACTAATGTGAGTCCATGGATTATACGCACTCTTACCCTTCCATCATTGCTAGCCTCTACGGTACCATGCATTGCCCTTTCTCACCTTGAGAGTTGGTGCAAACTTCACCGGTGCATCCAAACCCCGTGATATGATACGCTCTATCACACATAAACCTCCTTATATCTTCCTCAAAACAGCCACCATACCTACCTATTATGGCATTTCCATAGCCATTCCGAGATATATTGCCATGCAACTTTCCACCGTTCCATTTATTATGACACGTTCCATCATTGCCATATTTCTTTTGCATGATCATGTATTTGACATCGTATTTGTGGCAAGGCCACCTTCATAATTCTTTCATACATGTCGCTCTTGATTCATTGCATATCCCGGTACACCGCCGGAGGCATTCACATAGAGTCATATTTTGTTCTAAGTATTGAATTGTAATTCTTTAGTTGTAAATAAATAAAAGTGTGATGATCTTAATTATTAGAGCATTGTCCCAAGTGAGGAATGGATGATGGAGACTAAGATTCCCCCACAAGTCAGGATGAGACTCCGGACCTTTATGAAAAATAAAAGAGGTCAAAGAAGCCCAAATAAAAAAAGGAGGCCAAAGAGGCCCACCAAAAAAATGAGAGAAAAAGAAAGAAGGGACAATGTTACTATCCTTTTACCACACTTGTGCTTCAAAGTAGCACCATGATCTTCATGATAGAGAGTCTCGTATGTTGTCACTTTCATATACTACTGGGAATTTTTCATTATAGAACTTGGCTTGTATATTCCAATGATGGGCTTCCTCAAAATGCCCTAGGTATTCGTGAGCAAGCAAGTTGGATGCACACCCACTTAGTTTCTTTTGATGAGCTTTCATACATTTATAGCTCTAGTGCATTCGTTGCATGGCAATACCTACACCTCGTATTGACATCAATTGATGGGCATCTCTATAGCCCGTTGATTAGCCGCGTCAATGTGAGACTTTCTCCTTTTTTGTTTTCTCACATAATCCCTATCATCATACTCTACTCCACCCATAGTGCTATGTCCATGGCTTAAGCTATGTATTGCGTGAGGGTTGAAAAGGCTGAAGCGCATTAAAAAGTATGAACCAATTGCTTGACTGAAACTTGGGTTGTGCATGATGGGAAGCATTTTGTGTGACGAAAATGAAGCATGTCCAAACTATATGATTTTGTAGGGATAAGCTTTCTTTGGCTATGTTATTTTGATAAGACATAAACTATTTTGTTAGCATGCTTGAAGTGTTACTATTTTTATGTCAATATTAAACTTTTATCTTGAATCTCTTGGATCTGAACATTCATGCCACAATAAAGAAAATTACATTGAGAAATTTGCTAGGTAGCATTCCACATCAAAAATTCTGTTTTTATCATTTACCTACTCGAGGACGAGCAGGAATTAAGCTTGGGGATGCTTGATACGTGTCCAATGTATCTATAATTTTTGATTGTTCCATGCTATTATATTATCTGTTCTGGATGTTTAATGGACTTTATTATACACTTTTATATTATTTTTAGGACTAACCTATTAACCGGAGGCCCAGTCCATATTGCTGGTTTTTTTTCCTATTTCAGTGTTTCATATAAAAGGAATATCAAACGGAGTCCAAACGTAATGAAACCTTAGGGAGAATCGGTTTCGGAACAAACGCAATCCAAGAGACTTGGAGTAGACGTCAGGGAAGCAATGAGGAGGCCACGAGGGTCCAGGGCACGCCCTACCCCATCGGCGCGCCCCCCACCCTCGTGGGCCCCTCGTGGCTCCCCTGACCAACTTCTTTCACCTATATATATATATCCATATACCCGGAAAACATCTAGGAGCACGATAGATCAGGAGTTCCGCTGCCGCAAGCCTTTGTAGCCACCAAAAACCAATCGGGACCCTGTTCCAGCACCCTGCCAGAGGTGAGATCCCTCACCGGTGGCCATCTTCATCATCCCGACACTCTCCATGACGAGGAGGGAGTAGTTCACCCTCAGGGCTGAGGGTATGTCCCAGTAGCTATGTGTTTGATCTCTCTCTCGTGTTCTTGATTTGGCACGATCTTGATGTATCGCGAGGTTTGCTATTATAGTTGGATCGTATGATGTTTCTCCCCCTCTACTCTCTTGTAATGGATTGAGTTTTCCCTTTGAAGTTATCTTATCGGATTGAGTCTTTTAGGATTTGAGAACACTTTATGTATGTCTTGCATGTGCTTATCTGTGGTGACAATGGGATATTCACGTGGTCTACTTGATGTACATTTTGGTGATCAACTTGCGGGTTGACCTTGTGAACTTACACATAGGGGTTGGCACACGTTTTTGTCTTGACTCTTCAGTAGAAAATTTGGGGCACCCTTTGAAGTACTTTGTGTTGGTTGAATAGATGAATCCAAGATTGTGTGATGCATATCGTATAATCATGCCCACGGATACTTGAGGTGACATTAGGGTTTTGGTTGATTTATGTCTTAAGGTGTTATTCTAGTACGAACTCTATGATAGATCGAACGTAAAGAATAGCTTTGTGTTATTTTACTACAGACTCTTGAATAGATCGATCAGAAAGGATAACTTTGAGGTGGTTTCGCACCCTATAGTAATCTCTTCATTTGTTCTCCGCTATTAGTGACCTTGGAGTGACTCTTTGTTGCATGTTGAGGGATAGTTATATGATCCAGTCATGTTATTATTGTTGAGGGAACTTGCACTAGTGAAAGTATGAACCTTAGGCCTTGTTTCCTAGCATTGGAATACCATTTGTGCTCACTTTTATCATTAGTTACCTTGATGTTTTTATAATTTCAGATTACAAAAACCTATATCTACCATCCATATTCCACTTGTATCACCATCTCTTCGCCGAACTAGTGCACTTATACAATTTACCATTGTATTGGGTGTGTTGGGGACACAATAGACTCTTTGTTATTTGGTTGCAGGGTTGTTTGAGAGAGACCATCTTCATCCTATGCCTCCCACGGATTGATAAACCTTAGGTCATCCACTTGAGGGAAATTTGCTACTGTCCTACAAACCTCCACCCTTGGAGGCCCAACAACGTCTACAAGAAGAAGGTTGTGTAGTAGATATCACCAAACCCTAGAAGTCTAGCCTATGATTATGATTGTTGTTGTCTCTACGGACTAAACCCTCCGGTTTATATAGGCACCGAAGCGGGCTAGAGTTACACAAAGTCGGTTACAGAGAAAGGAATCTACATATCTGAATCGCCAAGCTCGCCTTCCATGCAAAGGAAAGTCCCATCCGGACACGGGAAGAAGTCTTCTGTCTTGTATCTTCTTAGCCCAACAGTCCGGCCCACGTATATAGTCCGGCTATCCGAGGACCCCTTAATCCAGGACTCCCTCAGTAGCCCCTGAACCAGGCTTCAATGACGATGAGTCTGCACGCTGATTGTCTTCGGCATTACAAGGCGGGTTCCTCCTCCGAATATCCCAAAATCATTCCGAACTAAAATAGTGTTCAGCTCTGCAAAACAAATCCCACACACAATCGTAGATAGTATGATATTTTCACGAGTCCGATCCACTGACAATTTTGGTAGCACGACATTACGTCATCACCCGGCCATTATTTTGAATTGTTTTCTAGCCTACCACTGCATGTTTCGAGAGGCGGTTTTTATTGGCACGTCTTGTCAAAGCAGAGATCGTGTCCCCTTATTACGGGATTTTCATCAACACGGGCATGGGTAACCCAACCGTTCTGTTGGCATGATTTCTTGGGAATAGGCATGTTTTAAGGCCGCGGAGGGGACGTTTGATATTTGTCGCCTTTATAAAGGGGTTAAGACATGTCATTTTCTTTCCACGCCAATCCTTTCCTCTACCTCCCACCTCAAGTTCCAACACCCAAGGGTCAATCCAGTCGCTTAGAGCTTCCAGCCATGGTCGGACCCAGCCTTCAAGGCCGGTGGATGGCCTCTTCTGTCATAAAGGAGGATATCACAAAGCTCAGGGAGGCAAGATACCTGACTGCGGAAATCCTCCATAGGCTTCCTGCTGAAGGGCAGGTTATTCCTACTCCCAGATCCAATGAGAGGGTCGTGTTTATTTCTCACTTCCCCTGAGGGCTTGGGTTTGCTCTTCATCCCTTTGTTCGAGGGATCATGTTTTATTACGGGCTAGATTTCCATGATCTAGCTCCAGACTCCTTCCTTCACATCTTGGCGTTCATCATCATGTGCGAGGCCTTCCTCTATATTTCCCCACACTTCGGCTTATGGCTTAAGACTTTTAACGTGAAACCGAAGGTAATCGATGGGAAACAGGCGGAGTGCATAGGTGCTTCAATAAGCAAACTTACCAGTTCTCCTTAGCCAAAGGGCTCCTTCACAGAATCTTCTGACCTATGGCAACGGGAGTGGTTTTACATTACTGAACCGCGTGGTAAAAAGTGGGCAGCTACACTTGCGTTTTGATATGGCCCTCCGTTACAGCTCGCATCGTGGATTAACAAGGGCCTGGACTGGGGATCTATTGATGAAGTGCAGACATTGCAAAGTCGCATTCGAAGCCTTATTGGAAAGGACACCGGTCTCACCACAAAATCCATGTAATGCTAGTCTGCCGGATCCTACCGTGCCAGCGGCGTCCTCTCTGTATGTGGGAGTTCAATCCGGAAGGTCCACGGACCCTTCAGCACTTCTCCGGCACAATGCTCACAGAGATGTGGAAATTATTCTTCAGCGCACGAAAATAGTGGTTGGACACTACAGAAGACATCAGTCTTGACTGCCATCATCCAGATACCCCGGAGGACTTAACTGCCGAACACAGTTCAGCCAAATTCCTCATAATGTTGTACTGATAAATCTCTACTCTTCCAGGGCTAGATAAAGAAGGTGGAGAAAATTAGGTGTTCGGCTCCACTTCAAGAACACTTTGTTGATCCGGTGTTAACAAGGATGCTGGCTTCGGCACCATATCAAGTGCCGACAGGGAAAGATAAGGAGGAGAGCGAAGAGGCCCAAGGTGACCTCCACTCTGAAGGTACACCAGGCAATTTGTCCGGGGAAATTAGAACTGCCACTTTCGAAGGTGGAAGGGAAGGGCAAACTGACATCCCTTCTCCTCATGGGAAGAAAAGGACCGCGTCCGAAGACTTGAAGAGAGAAGCTTCTAAGCGGGGGAAGATATCCCAATCAGGGGGTGACGTTGACATGCAGTCACTTTGCAAAGATAGGCCCTCAGCCAAATCGTAAGTAAACCAGGGTGTTTTAAACATATCCCGTTCTTTCCTGGCTGTGAGGGTAACATTTAAAATATATGTTTGTAGTCCGGTTCGTAGCCCTCCTCAACAGTCCTCCTCTTCGGGGGATATTCTTCCGGAGATGATGGAGAGCGAGACGCCTCCACAGATCTTCCTGCCTGATAAGGCAGACGACACCGAGGTGTCGTCCCGGAGGATCTTTCCCGATCAACGAGTGGCACGAGGGGTAGTGAAGACTGGGCCCGAAGGTAACGCTTCAGTCGTCCAGGGTCTGGGGTGTACGGCCCTCACGGGGACTAGCAACTAAAGACCCGGACTATCGAAGTTTCAAGGGACGACGCAACCTGTTCCGGATCCGGAGGCGCCGGATACATTGATGGACATATTGTAACATGCGTCCGTCTAAGAGGAACATCATACCTTGATGGATATAGTAGTTGAAAGAGTTTGGTCCACGAAAAGTGGATTGAATGAAGTCTTTACGAGCCTACTAAGAGGTTTCAAGGTACGTAGTGTAATTTTATTTATGTTATAAATGCAAATTTCACCTGTGTATAGATAGTAGCCCCTGAGACTCTGGTTGACATCCAAAGGGAGGAGATCAGAGGATAAAAAATATATGCCCAGGAAATGATCTGACTAATTGAAACACAGGTTGTGACATCCATGGCAACTGCCCAAGCTACAAAGGTAGCACATCTGAAGCAGAAAGTTGATGTAGCGGATGATGACATCACGCTTATTAATAGGCGGCTCGACGAGGCGCAAGGTATGTCTTTGGGGCACTCAGTACATGGTATTATGAAATGAGCATGACACTGGGAATTTGTATATGCATAACTGCAGATAGTGCCACCGTGGTTGAGACCCTTCGGGCTGAAATTGCCTGGGCCAAGGAGCAAGCCAGGATGAGTAATGGAGCTGCCGAATTAAAGGCCGAGCAGACTGCTCAGCATCAGTGCGAGAAGAGAATATCTACTATGGCACTTGAGCTGGAGGGTGCCACTAGCCGATGCCAAGTTCTTGAGAGAGATAACAAAGCCAAAGCGGCCGATCTTGACAAGGCCTTACAAGAGGCGAGGTAAGCCCGGTCTGAGTCTAGAGCAGCTCGGGAAGAGATCCGACAAGCTGGGGAGATCGTGGCTGGTAAGCCCTTTTTATTGCAAAATAAGTTTGGCGATCCGAAGTATGCCCCGCTTAATTAACTATGGAGTTCTCCAGACACCTTTTTGGACCTGCCGAAGAGTGTTGCCGATGCGAATCAGTTTTTCCACGCGCAAGAAGGACATGCGACAGAGAAGCTATTCTGGTCGCAATTTCACACGCCAAACCGTCCACTATTGAATGAACAGATGGCCTAGTGGGCCGAGCTCCACAAGATGTCTGGAACTGCCGTGAAGGATGTCATAGTCCGGCTATGGCCGACTAAGCCAATTCTGAATAGTTATTTCGGTTTGGTGCGGCAACTTGTTGATGCGGTGCCGCGTATCGACGCTATTAAGCGGTCAGCATGCATAGAAGGTGCATGGATGTCCCTTGCCTTGTCAAGATGTATTTGACGAAGATGAAGGCCACCGGTATTGTAGCGCAGACTCCACCCGAAGGCAAGGACCCTAACATGCTAGAACATTATTTTGAAGATGTCCTAGAAGGTGCCCTCTTGATAGACGATCAATGCTCGAAAGATATTATGTTCGAGTGAAGTGTACTGAAATTGTAAAAACAATGTTATGATATGTTTTAAGGCTATATTTTTATAATTTTGCCCCGAAAAGTTTCGGTGCCTCATGTGCGGCCGTTTATATATATATATAATTTGAAAGTTTGCCAGTCGTCGGCTTTAGCCCCTTCGCGTATAACGCGGGGGTGTTCGGAAAAGCACTTGATCACACTTGACCCAACGTCTTGGTCCGTGAAGGAGGTGTCAGTGCGGAGAACCAGGCAATCGGACTATAGGGCTTTAACACTTTCACTTGGCCATAGGAGTTTGACAGCAGGTCTATGATATAGCCCCTGGTATGTTTGCGTTTATCCGAATATGGCGCGTTTGACATACGTGACCAGAGTAACGGTCCTTCGTTTAATACGGAGGGAATCACGAAGATTCTGACAAGTCATCAAATGGTTAACCAGCTCTTGCCGCATCATGACAGTCAGTTTTCGTCTTTCTCTACTGAGGTGCTCATCCAGACGAGCCAGGACACAATCGCAGTAGTTCTCCCTTTACTACCCTAGCCGATATAACGGAACGTAAGGTAGTAAGCACAGGAGCCGGGCAACCCAACTATTGACCAAACACATGATTCGGAGCTGGTGCATATAAGGCCAATCTCGCGACGCCGAACACTCCCTATAGGTGTTCAGACTTTTCAATATATATACCGGGCTGAATACAGCCCCTGGTAATAGACCCTGGTATCAAGGCACGCATGGCAATCCGACGTGGGGAAAGAACGCAGGTGGTGAGAGCATAAATCTCAAAACGCAATATGAACCAAGCTGCTTCTATAACATCCACTTTAGTACGGCGAGTCGTATATTTACAAGTAATGCCGATATCTCTCTTGGACATTTTACATGCCAGGAAAGTATAAAACAAAAAGAGATAAAAAGGTTTACACAGGGTCTTAATCTAAAAAATAAACCTTAATGCGGGGCCCTGCTGCACGTCTGCGCCGTTTTCTCCATTGTGAAGTGTCCTTGAAGGGTATAGTGTGATGGCCATCTGTGAAGGGGAACAAACCAGGTAAAAGAATCTGATGTGGCCGTAAGTAAAGCTGGTTCGTTTTAATGAACCGTGAAATATAACTTCTAGAGACCGAATAGGGTCGAGCCTAACTATGGACTTTTTGTGTGTAGTGTGCCCCCGGCGCCACCCAAGGAATTTTGAGTGTGCATTTATGTATACGTGGCACGTGTGCTATCTCCTTATGGGGCGGTCGACGGGGGCATAGCTGCTAATCGAGCTCGGGTTTATCTGAGCTGTTGCACTGAGGTGTGCGCAGGATACGTTTAGCTGTGTTTGTGGTCTTAACGACTGATGAGCTGCTCGGCTTGAATAGGTCGTTTTGTGCTTCGACTGCTAGGGCCGCCATGTATTCTTCTGTATGAAGAGAGCGCTCCGTATTTTTGCTGACTATAATGACGCCACGTGGTCCAGGCATTTTGAGTTTTAGATAAGAATAATGCGCGACTGCATTAAAATGGGTGAAGGCCGTTCTTCCAAGTAGTGCGTGATAGCCACTTCAGAACGGAGCTATGTCGAAGATTAGTTCTGCGCTTCGAAAGTTATCGGGAGAGCCGAATACAACCTCCAATGTTAGAGAGCACGTGCAGCGGGCTTCTATGCCCGGTATGACTCCTTTAAAGGTTGTGCTGTTTGGCTTGATTCTTGATGGGTCTATCCCTATCTTGCAGACAGTGTCCTGATATATCAGATTGAGGCTGCAGCCGTCATCCATAAGGACTCGAGTGAGGTGGTATCCGTTGATTATTGGGTCGAGCACTAAGGTAGCCAAACCCCCATGACGGATACTAGTCGGATGATCCCTTCGATCAAAGGTGATCGGACCGGGCGACCATGGGTTGAATTTGGGGGCGACGGGCTCGACGGCATAGACATCTCGGAGTGCGTGTTTGCGGTCCCTCTTTGTGATATGAGTGACATAGATCACATTCACTGTTTTGATCTCTGGTGGAAATTTCTTCTGTCCCCTCGTGTTCGGCTGGCGAGATTCGTCCTCGTCTTCGCTTTGAGGTCCCTTCCCTTTGTGTTTGGCGTTGAGTTTTCCGGCCTCCTTGAAAACCCAACAACTACGGTTGGTATGGTTCACAGGTTTAGCGGGGTTGCCATGGATCTGGTAGGGCATGTCTAAAATTTTATCTAGGCTGGATGGACCGTCTTTATTGCCTTTAAATGGCTTCTTCCGTTGACCAGGTCTCGAGCCCCTGAATCCGGTGTTTATCGCTGTATTGTCTGGGCTTTCTCCATTGTTCCGACGTTTTTTTTGCGTCGTGGTTTTCCATTGCCATCCCTGACTTCAGATGTGTCGGGATCACTAGTGCTGCTACGGGCTACCCAGCTGTCCTCGCCCGCACAAAAGCGGGTCATGAGTGTAGTTAAGGCTGTCATTATCCTTGGCTTTTCTTGGTCGAGGTATCTGGCTAGCCATTCGTCCCGGACACTATGTTTGAAGGCCGGTAAGGCTTCGGCGTCCGGATAATCGACGATTTGGTTCTTCTTAGTGAGAAACCTATTTCAAAGCTTACGAGCTGATTCTCTGGGTTGTTGGATTATGTGACTTAGATCGTTTGCATCCGGGGGCCGGACATAGGTCCCTTGGAAATTGGCCCAAAAAGCATCCTCAAGTTCTTCACAGCTTCCGATTGAGTTTTTGGGGAGGCTTTTTAGCCAGTGCCGAGCTGGTCCTTTTAGCTTGAGGGGTAAGTATTTGATGGCATGGAGATCATCTCCGCGGGCCATGTGGATGTGAAGAATCAAGTCTTCTATCCAAACCGCAGCATTCGTCGTTCCATCATATGCCTTGATGTTTACGGGTTTAAACCCTTCTGGAAAATCGTGTTCCAGCACCTCATCGGTGAAGCACAGGGGGTGTGCGGCACCCCTGTATTTGGCTGTGTCGTGGTGTGGGTCCGACGGTTGTAATGTTCGGTATAGGTTCCGAACTGGTAAATGACCGGCATATTTGGTTCGATAATCATGGTTCCGTGTAGGAGCATGTTCCCTGGATCCTTAGATAGACCTGGTTTTACCAGCCTTTTTGTCCAGGTCCTCATGTACATCGTGTTTCTGGTCCTGAGCCGTAACCTCCCTTCCTTTACAGGGAGGGGGTGCGGGCTTGTGTGCGACATTGCTGTGCGCTCTGTCTCGACCAAAAGGTGGTCGGTCCGGCTTGTCGGTCGTATTGTTTTTCAGCGGTATAGGCGCAATAGCCTCGTAGTCGAATTCAGGCAGCAGCTTACGCTTAGGATAGCCCTTTATTTGGTGATTACCGCCGTATTTTTCCTCAGCGTCTAGCACTTCGTTCCATCTGTCATTGAGCGCATCCAGTGCGGCTTTAAGCCGCTGCTTCTACTTCTTCAGGCTCCTTGTGGTGGTGATAAGCCTTTGATGGAGGTGTTCTTGTTCTAATGGTTCTTCTGGGACGACGAATTCATCATCGCCCAGACTGATCTCCTCTTTGGAGACAGGTTGGTAATTGCTATCTTTGGCATCGCTTGGGTCAGACAACATCGCCGGAATGTTCTCGCCGTCCTGTCGCGCGTCCTGATCCAACGCTGGCTCTGCTAGGTCCTCAGTTTGGTTCAGATTATCATCGTCGTCTGTGACAATGTTGCTGTTTTTCCTTTTACTGGATCGAGGTCAGCGCTTCTGACGCCGATGCTTGGGAGGTTCATCGACAGGCATACCGTTATCACCGTCGGCCTCCTTCTCTATAGGTGTGTCCACAATGTATATATCGTACGAGGATGTAGCTGTCCATCGCCCTATGGGTGGTGGTTTTTGTGCCTGCTCCTCTCCAGCATCGTCGTCCATACTGTCGATGTCTTCGGAGCCGTAATCGAGCGTGTCGGTTAAGTCTTCGACAGTGACGATGAAGTGGGTGGTGGGTGGGAAGCAAAATTCTCCGTCATCAGCTTCCCGCTCAAACCGGATATAATTCGGCTGTGGGTCCCCTGACAAGGAGAGGGATTTCAATGAGTTTAACACATCGCCAAGAGGCGAGTGCCGGAAGATGTCTGCGGAGCTGAACTCCAAGATCGGCGCCCAATCAGGTTTGATGGACGCGGATGCATGCGGTCCGGAACCTATGACCGGGGACGAATCTGAGGCTCCGATGACACAAGCCCAGCTCAATGTTGGGTCTATGTGCGGCTCGAACGCCGCTGAGTTTGCGGCTTCCGTGGCGGGGTTGAGCTTCCCATCCTCGGACGGTGCGGTCTGGTCCAGATCTAGGGCCAGAGCGGCTACAGGCGCTATCTTCTGAGCACGGTCCGATGACAGATCTAGGTCATGTTCATCGTGGTGGTAGGGGACAGCCGCCGTAGGCTCGGATCCGTTGAAGATCAAGTCTCCGCGGATATCAGACACGAAATTTAGGCTTCCAAATCTGACTTGATGGCCAGGGGTGTAGCCTTCGATCTGCTCTAGATGGCCAAGCGAGTTAGCCCGCAGTGCGAAGCCGCCGAATACGAAGATCTGTCCTCGGAAAAAAATCTCCCCCTGGACTGCATTGTTGTAGATGATTGATGGAGTCATCAAGCCTTCTGGTGACGACGCAGCGGAACTCTCAATGAAAGCGCCAATGTTGGTGTCAAAACCGGCGGATCTCGGGTAGGGGTTCCCAAACTATGCGTCTAAGGCTAATGGTAACAGGAGGCGGGGGACACAATGTTTACCCAGGTTTGGGCCCTCTCTATGGAGGTAATACCCTACTTCTTGCTTGATTGATCTTGATGAATATGAGTATTACAAGAGTTGATTATGATTGTTGTTGTCCCTACGGACTAAGCCCTCCGGTTTATATAGACACTGAAGGGGGCTAGGGTTACACAAAGTCGGTTACAGAGAAAGGAATCTACATATCCGAATCGCCAAGCTCGCCTTCCACGCAAAGGAGAGTCCCATCCAGACACGGGAAGAAGTCTTATGTCTTGTATCTTCATAGCCCAACAGTCGGGCCCACGTATATAGTCCGGCTGTCCAAGGACCCCATAATCCAGGACTCCCTCAGAGGGTACCCTATAGGTTCCAAATTTACATCCCTAAACACCTAGACATGCCAAGTCGGTGCACAAAGTAATACAAGTAATGTTCACAAGGAGATTATAAGCATAGAATTCTTGTAAGATTGTTTGTTATTTCTAATTTCTCACCACTGTAAACCTCAGTTGGGATAGATATAACTTTAGATGATAACATTGATTGATAATGTGATGTTTGACCAAATCTATTATCTCACTTATGTGCTGGAAAGAGTTTCATCATTCCTCTAGACTGATAACACATTTTCTCACTGAAGGTTCAGTATATGCTTTCCAATGAAGTTAATGTCCAGATTTGAAATAGCCAACAGTTGATTTGCACATTCTTTTATGGAAGGCATAAAACAGAACACTTATTTACCTAATTGAGCTGAAGCAGTGCCAAAGATTATGTGAGTACTTTGGCAGAAAAACCATTAGATCTACTCAGTACTCATAGTAACATAGATATATTGAATTTGTTATCTTGTGAAATACAAAAATTATTTGTTTAAATTCATTTATTTTTCCTGAAGAAGTTTTTATTGGCATATGACTCCACCCTTTTTTGAAAAGGAGGATTATTCTCAGACTTTGCATCAAGCGATGCGCACAATCATCTCATTATATTATTTCACAGAACCCAACAAAACAAATACATGGATCACCCCAAAGCCACCTTCCTGGCAATTATAGTTGCTACACCTATTGTCGGTGTCAAAACCGGCGGATGTCGAGTAGGGGGTCCCGAACTGTGCGTCTAGGCGGATGGTAACAGGAGACAAGGGACACGATGTTTTTACCCAGGTTCAAGCCCTCTCGATGGAGGTAAAACCCTACTCCTGCTTTATTAATATTGATGATATGGGTAGTACAAGAGTAGATCTACCACGAGATCAGAAAGGCTAAACCCTAGAAGCTAGCCTATGGTATGATTGTTGTTCGTCCTACGGACTAAAACCCTCCGGTTTATATAGGCACCGAAGAGGGTTAGGGTTACACAGAGTCGGTTACAATGGCAGGAGATCCACATATCCATATCGCCAAGCTTGCCTTCCACGCAAAGGAAAGTCCCATCCGGACATGGGACGAAGTCTTCAATCTTGTATCTTCATAGTCCAGGAGTCCGGCCAATGGTCATAGTCCGGCTATCCGGACACCCCCTAATCCGGGACTCCCTCAGTAGCCCCTGAACCAGGCTTCAATGACGACGAGTCCGGCGCGCATATTGTCTTCGGCATTGCAAGGCGGGTTCCTCCTCCAAATACTTCATAGAAGATTTTGAACACAAGGATAGTGTCCGGCTCTGCAAAGTAAGTTCCACATACCCCCGTAGTGAGAATAATATTTACACAAATTCACTCTGCTGACGTATTCCGTGGCGTGACATCACACCACGCCCAAGCCTTTATTTGAATCATTTTTACTGTCCCACCTCAGCACGTTTAGCGAGGCGGTTTCCTTGGCACGTCTTGTCGAAGCTGAGATCGTGTCCCCTAATTCCGAGATTCTCATCAATACAGGCGTGGGTAACCCAACCGCGCCATCGATTACGACACTTGGGAGATAAGCGAGTTTTACCAGGCTAGTGGGGACGCATAGCTTCGTCCGTCGATATAAGGGGATAAGGATCCACTTTTTCACACACGCCTTCTTCCTCCTTTGCTCACCCATTTCCGCGCACTCGAGCTCCAGCGCCCAGGTCTGGACATCTCGCCTCAACCTTCCCCAGCCATGTCCGGAGGGGGAGGCAAGTGGATGGTCTCCTCTGTCACGGAGGGGCACATAAAAAAACTGCGGAAGGCCGGATACTTGTCCAGCGACATCGCGCATTGGCTCCCCGACAAGGGGCAGCTTATCCCCACCCCCAGGCCCCATGAGAGGGTGGTGTTGCTCACCCACTTCCTCCGCGGACTAGGTTTTCCACTTCACCCATTTGTCCGGGGGCTCATGTTCTACTACGGCCTGGATTTCCACGACCTGGCCCCGAATTTCATCCTCAACATCTCGGCGTTCATCGTCGTGCGCGAGGCCTTCCTCTGCATCCAGCCCCACTTCGGCTTATGGCTGAAGACCTTCAATGTCAAGCCGAAGGTAGTGGGCGGCCGCCAGGCGGAGTGCGGAGGTGTCATGGTGGGCAGCATGCCCAACGTCTTATCGCTCGAGGGCTCCTTCGTGGAGACCATAAAGGGGTGGCAATCGGGGTGGTTCTACATCACCGAGCCGCGTGACCCTAAATGGGCAGCGGCCCCCGAATTCCGATCTGGCTTCCCGACACGGCTCACCTCTTGGAAAGAGATGGGCCTGACATGGGGTAATTCGGAAGAGCTGACCGGACTCCAAACCTGCGTCCAAAACCTGGTGAACAAGAAGCTCAAGCTTGTCAACGTAGTCCAGGTCATGCTCATCCACCGGATTCTACCGTGCCAACAACGGGCCTTCAACTTGTGGGAGTTTGATCCGGCACAGCACCAAACCTTGAGCAGGCTCTTCGACACTACGTATGAAGATGCCTGGAAGGTGATGTTCAAGGGCGCCGAGGCTCCCGCATCCGCTATCGAAGATCGCGGATTCAGCTCGCAGCATCAAGCCAGCGAGGTAAGCTATTTTACCCTTTACAGGACACTTGTTTTTCATAGTTTGACTCTGTGCGGGATCTAAACTCCCTTACCTTTGACAGGCCTGGCAGAAGACGTCCGGGTAGGTTAACTGTCCGGCTCCCTTGCCAAAAGACCCAGCGGACGCCCGATTGACGGGGCTACTGGTTCCGGCACCTCACTTGGTGCCGGAGAAGAAGGCCACGAAGAAGGCCACGGGAACTCGAAGGAGTTCCCGGTGCCAGGTGTTGTCGGACTCATTGTCCGATGACTCCGAGGCAGACTCCTCCCGCCAAGACGAGGAGGAGGAAAAAGAGGCCTCTCCCCCAGCGGGGCGAGAGAAGAAAAGGAAGGCCGCCCCAACTAGGGAGGCCGGAGGGTCCAAGAAGGGAAGGACCCTTCCTCCGGACTACTCCACCAACGCCGACGACGGCGAAGAGGAGTGGCCACCAAGGGATAAGCCCCTGGCGACATCGTAAGTGTCCGGATACCAGAATAACTCATGGCGTTTCGTTTGTCGTATAGAATCTCCTAACACCGAATATAACCCTGCAGCCCACCCAAAGACGGGCTCGACGTTTCAACGAGCGGCTCCCTGGCTTCGTCGGACGTGAATAGCACTTCACTTCCGGCTGCCTCCTCTCCTCGCGCTATGGATGACCCCAAGGTGGGGTCCCAAAAGGGGCCCAGCCAGGAGGAGGAGGTCCAAGAGGCACCGCAAGGCAACCTCCCGGACTCCAGGCACAAGGGGGATCAAAACCCAAAGGGCTCTAAGTCTGGCCCTAGGCCGGACTCCGTACTGGAACCTTCAGTGGTTCTGGAGTCCAGCAGGCGGCCCCTTCGTAAGAAGGGCGAGACTGCGACACCGGTGACCTCCGTCCAACCGGAGGCACCGGATAATTTGCTGGAGGCGCTTAACGACGCCTCCATCGATGAGGAGCACCGCACTGTTATGAGTGTGGTAATCCAGAAAGTTCAGTCTGCCAAGAGCGGGCTGACTGAAGCCTGTACCAGCCTTCTAACAGGCTTTGAGGTATGTATCTAAAATATGTAAAAATATTACCGCATAGACAGTAGCCCCTGATGCTCAGTTTGGTGTTCGGAAAGAAAAGCCGAACTGAGGATCTAGAAAGATGTATGCAGGAGTCTAACATAAGTATGTCAATATGGGGAATGCGGGATGCGCTGTTGACCTCTGCCACACTGACTGCGGAGGTCAATGCATTGAAGCAGAGCCTCGAGCGGTCCGAGAACGAGCTCGGCCTTGCCAAAAAGCAGCTCGAGGACAAGGAAGGTAAGTAATACCTTATGGAAGTATATAAAAGATGTGGTTGCAAAAAATACCAGGAATAACGTGAGAATTGTAGGGGCCACGAGCGAGGTGGCGACCCTGAAGGAAGCGGTGTCCAAGGCCGAAAGCAATACGGCCGCAGAGTACACCGAGCGAGAGAAGCAGGAGGTGCGGGTGGCGGAGGTGCAGCAAGAGCTCCAGGCTCTCGTGGAAAAACACGAGAGTTTGGAGCATGACTCAAAGACTCAAGAGTCCGAGCTTGCCTCGGCTCTTGAGAGCGCCAAAGCCGCTAAGGCCGAAGCCCAAAAGGCCCTCCAGGAAATTGAGGCAATGAAGAAGATAGCGGCGGGTAAGGCATTCTTTATGCAGAGCAAGCACATGAAAGTGAATTACTTGTTACTTACCCGAATCCGGAGCTCTCCAGGAGCATTCGCAGATCTGCCCCGCAGTGTGTCCGACGCTGCTGCATTCTACTGGGCTGAGGAGGGGAGCTCGACGGAGAAGGTGTTCTGGTCTCAGTATGCTAAGGCCGGTCACCCGGTGCCCTTGAGTGACCAGCTGAAGCAGCTGGTCGAGCTCCATAAGGTGGCCGAACAGGCCATGAAGGTCCTCATAGTTCGGCTGTGGCCTGAGGAAGCCATGCGTGGGAGCTACTTTAGGCTGGTGAGGAGGCTGGTGGACGCCTGTCCATGGATTGAAGTCGTCAAGTGCTCCGTCTGTATCGAAGGTGCCCGTAGGGCCCTTGCCCGTGCTAAAGTACACTGGGGCAAGATGGACGCTGAGAAGCTTGTGAAGGGCGCTCCACCGTCGGGTAGGGAGTATCGCAAGCGCGAGATGTATTATGAGGGCGTCCTGAAGGGTGCCTGCCTTATAGCGGGTGAATGCTCCAAAGATGTAATTTTTGAGTAAACTCGCATTTGTTATCAGGTACGCTTGAAAACTTGTTCATATGCGCTAAGCAACGCTTGTGAATTTAAAATATTACCTTCTGTGCAGCCGTTTATTAAATTTGAGAGATGGCGAGTCATCGGCTTCTGCCCCCATGCCACGAGTGCTGGGGTGTTCGGGATAAACTTGAGCGCTCCTTTTCCCATTCTTGGGTCCTTCGAGGGAGGCGTTCAACGCAACAAACAAGGCAACCGGACTATAATGCTTGAACACTCTCACTTAGCCATAGAATTCTATAATTTTAAATTTCGGCGAAGCCCCTAGTATTCGGAAGGCCGAATTCGGGGCGCTATCCACACCTGGGCCAGACAAAGACGACTCCTCGCTCTAAGCGGCATAACTCTTTAGGGACTCGAAAACCTCTCGAACAGCGACCGGCTCTCGCCCCATCATGACGGTCAGTGTCGGGGAAACTGATCCACGAACACCTATGGGGCCGGCGGACCGTGGCCCCTTTCGGTTCGGCGGGGGGGTGGAGGTCGCACGAAGAGCGGATCGAGGCGAAGCACACGAGCAGTTTACCCAGCTTTGGAGCTCTCCGGAGAGATAATACTCCTACTGTTGCTTGTTTGATTGTATTGTGTTCTTGCTCGAGAGAGAGCTAAGTGTTTTTCTGGCTTTCGAATGATCCGAACCCCCTCTACGTTGCGCATGGGCCTCCTTTCATACGCTAAAGGGGTCACCGACAGGTGGCAACGTAAACAAGGGTACAAATGTAAAAAGAGAGGTGGTTGGTACAGTTACTTGTACAGTGTTTCCTACCTAACCCTGACGGCAGGGGACAAGGGCATTAAATGCCGGTCTGTGTAGACCAAACATTGTAGAAAAGGACCGTTAGGGGCGCCACCGCTCGCCACGATGGCGATCTTGTCAGCTTCGCATGCCACCGTGTACCGCTGGCTGCACAGCCTCCTGCCACGCGCGCCTGGAAAGGCTCCCAGAGCAACACGTTGGTGGATGCGCTGGAGCATGGGCACAGAGTGGCCGCTTGTCGCTCACCGGGCCTTGCTGGGACGCGCGGCGCGTCACGGCAAGTTCCTTGAAATGCCTTGATTGGCCTTCCTGGCAAGCTCCTTTTGCCGGGGCCTTGTCTCCTGGGCTTAAATATTTTGTTCTTGAATGGCTCCAAAGGAACCACGGAGGATCTTGGCGGTCGCCCGACAAGCCTTGCCGCGGGGCGCTGCAACTGCCCGTGCACAAGTTCGGGATACTAGGGTACCCCTACTCTAGTACACCGACAGGAGCCCCCGGGCCTGGGCCACACACGGTGCCGAGCGCTGTTGGGCCAGGCCCAAAACAGGGCACAGGCACACGCGGCCTGGGCCACACCGTATCTTACTCCGTATCCACCGCGCCCTCCCCAACGGCACGCGTCAAATGCGGCGTCTTGGGAGAGATCGTGGGTGGATTCTTTATTCGGAAGGGCGAAACGTCCGCCCCCTCCCTCTTTA
>NC_041387.1:159611370-159616594 GCF_002162155.2 Triticum dicoccoides | reverse complement strand
GCTTTTATCTTGTCTCTGACTTGCTTCAATCTGAACCCATTCCTTTTCAGGACGCTGGCCCAGAGAGCGGCGAAGAGAGCCAAGGCCCCGGTGATTGTCATCGAAGATGATCCCACCGTGTCAGCAGGTGGTGTTTCTGAAACCACCTTGACGGACCTGGCAACTACTTCCCAGAGCAGCCCCCAGCGCAACCCCCAGCGTAAGTTTGTGGTTTTACTTCCTGCTGTCAGGCGCGCATGGGTGCTCTCTACTGACATCTTGACTGTTGATTTGTGTAAGAGCAGAACAGCCTCACTAGGAGGGCCCGGAAGCCACCCCCGAAGTGCCATCTGCTTCGACTACGCCGCCAAGGGAGGAGTCCCCGGCAAGGGAGCGCTCTCCGGTAAGGGAGAACTCCCTGGCAAGGGACAGTTCTCCGGCAAGGGACGGCACCAGTGATCCTCCGGCGGTTGAGACCGCGACCGCAGATCCTAGTACAGGTAATCTTCTTGCCCGAAATCTTCCCTTGGGCTATTTTTCTTCTGAATTTCCTTTCTTGGATTTTTGCTTGACTTTTCTCCCTTCTTCGTTCTTCAGATCCATCTGCTGCGGAGCCAATGGAGACTGAGGACGCCGGCGAGGAAGGCGTGCGTGGCAGTAACGACGACGCCGCCGCCAACGAAGAAGGGGCTGGTGCTGATGAGCCCGCCGGCGAAGAGGCCGCCAAGGCTGCCGCCGCAGAAGGTGGCGAGGGGTCGGGCGATCGCACTGACGGCCCTGAGGCCGCAGGAGCGCCAGGCGCTGCACCGACCTCCGATCCCTCCGCCGCTGCCGCGGAGCCAGGCTCCGAAGAGCCCCAGCCCGGTGCCTACTTGAAGGCCGGCGACGGTATCTTCATCAAGCTTCCCTGGGCGTCGAGCTCCAGGGCGCCGGTCGAAGGAGAAGCTTTCGATGAGGAGCTGCTCGCCTCCGCCGGGCTGTCGTTGGTCGATGCGCCAAGCAGCAGCAGTGGCGAGCCTGAGGAGGAGCAGCTGCTACAGAAGCTGCTGTCACTCTACCGCGCACGACAAGCCAAGCTGGCTTCCCGGGAAGCGCTTGTCGCGAGGGCGGGAGTCGATATGGAGAAACGCGCGGAGGAGCTCCGGTGCCTCAATCAAGAAGCCCTCCGGTCCCTGGCACAGGAGCGAGAGCGACTCGGCGAGGAGCGTATAGCCTTCCTTCTCGTGAAGGCCGAAGCTGAGGAGGAACAAAGGCTTGCTGCCGAGAAGAAGTCCGCGCGAGAAGGCGAGTTGGTGCGGCGGAAAGCCAACCTTGACAGCTACAAGGAGGAGCTTGTCGCGCTCGAGGAAACACTTGGCGGGGCTCTCAAGGAAGCAAGGGATGCTGCCGCAACTGCAGAGGCCGCCAAGAAGGAGCTGGAGACGAGGGTGACGCAGTTGGAGGCCAACCTCAAGACGAGTGGCGAGGAGCTTGCTGTGCTCAAGCGCGAGCGCGAGAAGGATGCTGCTGCTCATGGTGAGCTGCAGGGTCTTCTCGCTGAAAGGAGAAAGGAGCTCAGGGACGCCAAGGACTCCAACGCGGATCTCGAGTTGAAGCTGGCTACACTGACTCAGACGCTGGACGCCGCCAAGGAGCAAGAGGTGACCTTGTCGAAGAAGATCAAGGCCGACAAGGCGCTACTGGCGAGCATTGCTGTTACCCAGAACTCACTTAGGGAGACGGTGGAGCATTGGACCGAGGGTCTGGTGAATATCGCCGCAGTCCTCGACGGGGAGCTGGAGCAGCTGGGGATGGAGGACTTTGGGTATCCTTCCGACGAGCATCTCCAACCCAGCGCCAAGCTCAGCTTGTTCTTCAAGGGCATGGCGAGGGCACTCAAGTGACTCCGGGAGAGGATCCCAAAGCAGCTGGCCGACGAGTCGTGCAGGATCTGCGCGGGGGCTCTCTAGAAGGTGCTGATGAAGGTGGCCTTCCGCAACCCAGGCCTCAACTTCACCAACGTCCTCAGGTCCTTGCCGCCTGACGCCGATCTGGATGCGCTCAAGGCCCTTGTCGCACCCATTGTGGACAAGATGAGCGAGATCAAGAGGGTTGAGGGCGATCGCGTAGACTAGGCCACCCGTTTTCTCTTTCTCCTTGTCGCTGCTAGCCATATTATAAGATCAATCTGTTAGAGCTGCGACAAGTTATTTTGTAATATAACTCTATTTATATTATCAATTGCTACGTTATTTCCTTTACTAGATTCCTTCCTTTGTATGTTTTTACCCTACGCTTTTAGGGAACCTGTCGGCGCAGGCACCCGAGCCGCGAGCGCTGAGTGCGGGACGTCAGCAGCCTACTGGCGGTGCCGCTTCCGACAAGAAACCTTGTCGCGACTAGTTGCAGCACACTTAAGTTGTTGAGCGGACTCGAAACAAAGTAAGGGCGCAACTAGCTACGAGTTGGTTCCTCCGCGCACAGGTTTTCCATACAAAGCAGGGTCGTTCGAGGAAGATAACTTAAAAATTAAAACTAATTGCTCAAACTTTGGCAACTTAGCTTTTCTGTCGTTTGCTTCCCGGCAAGGCGAAACTTCCTTAAACGATGCCTAGCCCACACCATCATCTTCTCCTTCCCCCCCGGGAAACTTGTGTGCGAAGGTACCTTCCTTTCCTTTGCTGAGAAAAAGAAACAAGAGAAAACAAAGATATGGAGCCTTCCGGCTCGTTATTGCTTACCGGGGGTAGGTGCTGCACAAAGTGTCAGATAACGTATGCAAGAAAGAATATAATGCATGAAATTGACAAGATGTGCGGAGCACATGAGCTTTACTTATGCACGGGATATGCGCCCGGCTTTGTACAAAGGATTACATGCAACATCGGCAAGACTCGTACAAAAGGTGGTTGCCGGAACGGGTTCCAGCAACCGCGCCCTACGGGTAAAACTTACGAAGATGCTCAATGTTCCAGGAGTTGCTCACCGGAGTGCCATCTTCGGTCTCAAGGCGGACAGCGCCAGGCCTAGTAACTCATTTCACCCGGTAAGGGCCTTCCCACTTTGGCGTCAACTTGTTGGAATTCTTGGCGGACTGAACGCACCGAAGAACAAGGTCACCTTCCTCGAAGCTTCTTGCATTAACTTTGCGGCTATGGTAGCGGCGCAAAGCTTGCTAGTATCGAGGAGCTCGTACAGCAGCCTGAAGACGATCCTCCTCAAGGAGCAGCGCGTCATCTTGTCGCAGCTGCTCTTTCTCAAGCTCATCATAAGCGAGCACTCGAGGTGATCCGTATACAAGTTCCGTGGGGAGAACTGCCTCTGCTCCATAGACTAGAGCGAAAGGTGTCTGGCCAGTGGCTCGATTTGGTGTCGTTCTGATCGACCAAAGAACCACCAGCAGCTCCTTGATCCAGTTTCTTCCGCACTTGTGCAGCCTATCGAAATTTCTGGTCTTGAGCCCGCGCAGCACTTCAGCATTTGTCCTCTCCGCTTGACCGTTGCTTCTCGGATGAGCAACAGAAGCGAAGCAGATCTTGGCGCCAAGATCTTGGACGTACTGCATGAAGGTGCGGCTCGTGAATTGCGTGCCGTTGTCGGTGATGATCCTGTTAGGGATCCCGAAACGGCAAACAATCGACCTGAAGAACTTGATTGCTGACTGTGCTGTCACCTTCCTCACTGGTTCCACTTCCGGCCACTTTGTGAACTTGTCGATTGCAACGTCCAAGTACTCAAAGCCCCCGACAGCTTGGGGAAAGGGGCCGAGGATGTCGAGCCCCCAGACCGAAAATGGCCAGGATAAAGGGATCGTCTGGAGAGCTTGAGCTGGCTGGTGTACCTATTTGGAATGGAACTGGCACGCTTCACACTTGGTTACTTGTGCAGTTGCATCCTGGAGGGCTGTCGGCCAAAAGAAACCTTGCCGGAACGCTTTGCCGGCAAGTGCTCTTGCGCCAATGTGGTGACCACATATGCCTCCGTGTATTTCTGCCAACAGCTTTTGTCTGTCTTCCCGGCAAACACACTTCAATTTCACACCGTTGAGTCTTCTTCTGTACAATGTGCTGTCAACAAACTGGTACATACTTGACTGCCGGGCTACTTCTTCCGCTTCTTCTTGTTCTTCGGGAAGTTCTCCTCTCTGAAGGAAATGGACAATCTGATGTGCCCATGCTGGAGCTTGTGGCTCGACAACAAGGACTAAAGGCACATCTGCTGCTGCGGGAACATCCAGTTCTACGGCGAGAACCTGCGGCTCAGCCGGAGCTTGATGTTCCCCGGCAAGCTTGCTGGAGCGAAGCTTGTTGGGAGCGTCTGCTACTACGGAACAAACCATAAGGCTTGCCGGAGCAGACTGCTCCTCAGCACCCTTGGTGTTGATCTTGGGGACTTTCTTGGCGGCTTCAGGGAGCTCTGCCAGAAAATAGTCACCAGAAATCAACTTCCTCTTCTTGTTCTGTCCAGTTGATGGCGTTATGGACGGTTGAGTCAGCTTGAGCACAAAGATCCCTGATTCCACAGGCAACTTTAGTGCGGCGCACTTTGACAGGCCATCAGCAATGTCGTTCTGAGCTCTCGGAACATGCTCCATCTGCAGGCCGTCAAAGTGCTCTTCCAGCTTTCTCACTTCATCAACATATGCTTCCATCAACGGACTCTGATAATTCTTGTTCACTTGGCGGACGACAAGTTGTGAGTCACTTCCTGTCGGAGTGGTGGGTGGCAGTGGCGGACAGCGCGAGGAGCAGGATGTGTTCGGACTTCTAATTATGTTAGAAGGAGCATCATCCCGTCCGGGCGACCGTGTCTCGCTCGTGCTGGTACACTGGCGTGCATGATGGTCTTGAGCGCCCCGGGATCCACCAGCTTGATCTTGGCCCAACAAACATATGGTACTGTGAGTACCATGACGTTGTCGGTCCTGCGCCTCCTGAGATGGGCGCGGAACAAGCGCGGACGTCGAGGACTGCGCTGCCTTGCCCTTGGACCTGGCAGCGTCGTGAGCTTCCTCGTCGACGTCCATCCTTCCGCCGACGTCTACCCCACCACCCGTTTGCTCCGGTGGCGGTCGGATCGACGTGGATGGAACAGCTGCCTCCGAAGCCTTCTTCTTCGGTGGCATGTTGATGAAGAAAATGAAGATCTAGCTCGTGTGGACGTCGGATCAGGTTCACACAGCCTCGACGCCCTCTACCTGGCACGCCAAAGATGTCGGGGAAACTGATCCACGAACACCTATGGGGCCGGCGGACCATGTCCCCTT
>NC_041387.1:159595694-159611129 GCF_002162155.2 Triticum dicoccoides | reverse complement strand
ACGAAGAGCGGATCGAGGCGAAGCACACGAGCAGTTTACCCAGCTTCGGAGCTCTCCGGAGAGATAATACTCCTACTGCTGCTTGTTTGATTGTATTGTGTTCTTGCTCGAGAGAGAGCTAAGTGTTTTTCTGGCTTCCGAATGATCTGAACCCCCTCTACGTTGCGCGTGGGCCTCCTTTTATACGCCAAAGGGGTCACCGACAGGTGGCAACGTAAACAAGGGTACAAATGTAAAAAGAGAGGTAGTTGGTACAGTTACTTGTACAGTGTTTCCTACCTAACCCTGACGGCAGGGGACAAGGGCATTAAATGCCCGTCTGTGTAGCCCAAACAGTGCAGAAAAGGACCATCAGGGGCGCCACCGCTCGCCACGATGGCGATCTTGTCAGCTTCGCATGCCACCGTGCACCGCTGGCTGCACAGCCTCTTGCCACGCGCGCCTAGAAAGGCTCCCAGAGCGACACATTGGTGGATATGCTGGAGCGTGGGCACAGAGTGGCTGCTTGTCGCTCACCGGGCCTTGCCGGGATGCCCGGCGCGTCGCGGCAAGTTCCTTGAAATGCCTTGATTGGCCTTCCCGGCAAGCTCCTTTTGCCGGGGCCTTGTCTCCTGGGCTTAAATATTTTGTTCTGGAATGGCTCCAAAGGAACCACGGAGGATCTTGGTGGTCGCCCGGCAAGCCTTGCCGCGGGGCGCTGCAACTGCCCGTGCACAAGTTCGGGATACTAGGGTACCCCTACTCTAGTACACCGATAGTTAGTTTTAGCTTTCTCCACTGAGGTGCTTAACCCAGCTCAACCGGGGCACAATCGCAGTGGTTCTCCCAACGCTACCTTAGCCGATATAATGGAACGTAAGGTACCAAAACATGGGAGCCGGGCAAACCCAACTATTGACCCAAGACATGATTAGGAGCCGATGCATATAATGTTATAAGTTTGGGGTGCTGCACTTGTGAAAGTGTTCGGACTTATCACACCATATTTTGGGGTACTTAAGCCCCTGGTGTATTTGGTCGTACCAAAGCGTACAGATGCAACATGTCATAAGTGAACATATATAGATAAAAAAAGGAATGCAATAATAGGCAAAAGTTATGCATTGTTTATTCAAAAAAGCTGCGGTAAAAGCAGAACGATACAAATAGTGCAATAAGCAATGGACGGGACTATTTGACCTGTCCCCCTCCAGGGGCGAGCTGCGGGATGATATGTGAAACAAGTATACTACTCGTTATAGAGACCACCTGGACACTCGGCGTAGCTTTCTACTTCCCTGGTTGTTGCATCGTGTGTTCGGTGATTCTACTGCCAGAAAGGGCTTCTTGAGAAAGGAGTCCTGAAACTAAGAGAAAAAAGAATGACACAATCGGGAACCCCTGGTGCGGTTGAGCCGCATTCTGGGCTTGCCGTGGTCGTGCCCCTCCCCCTATGCCCATGGTATTTCTAGAGCGTAATTATGTACGCGTAGTACTGGTTTCGCAATTTCGCGAGGGCTAGGGTTGGGGCCGCATTGCTATGCGTGCTCGGGACGTGCCAGGAGGTCTTGTTGTAGGTTACTCCGGGCGCGCTTGACGGTGTCCGGACGTTTAATAGCCGGACTCGAGAATTTCCTTGAAAGGCTGCTTTGTATTTCCGCCGCGAGGGCCGCCGTATGCTCCTCCGTTCGTAGAGAGCGTTCGGTGTTTCCGTTGACCGTAATGACTCCTCAAGGGCTTGGCATCTTGAGCTTGAGGTATTTGTAGTGCGGCACCGCATTGAACTTTGCAAATGCGGTTCGTCCGAGAAGTGTGTGATAGCCGCTGCGGAACGGGACTATGTCGAAGATTAACTCCTCGCTTCGGAAGTTATCGGGGATCCGAAGACCACTTCAAGTGTATTTGAGCCTGTACAGTTGGCCTCTACACATGGTATGACGCCTTTAAAGGTCGTCTTTGTGGGTTTAATCCTTGAGGGGTCTATGCCCATTTTGCACACTGTATCCTGATAAAGCAGGTTCAGGCTGCTGCCGCCGTCCATCAGGACTCTAGTGAGGTGAAAGCCGTCAACGATTGGGTCTAGAACCAATGCGGCGAATCCACCATGGCGGATGCTAGTGGGGTGGTCCCTTCGATCGAAAGTGATCAGGCAGGAAGACCACGGATTGAACTTTGGGGCGACTGGCTCCATCGCGTATACGTCCCTTAGTGCACGCTTCCGCTCCCTTTTGGGTATGTGGGTTGCGTATATCATGTTCACCATCCGCACTTGTAGGGGGAAGCCCTTCTGTCCTCTATTGTTCGGCAGCCAGGGCTCCTCTTCGTCGTCGCTATGCAGCCCCTTGTCATTGTTTTCGGCATTTAACTTGCCTGCCTGCTTGAACACACAACAATCCCTGTTGGTGTGGTTGGCTGGTTTTTCGGGGGTGTCGTGTATCTGGCATGAGCGATCGAGTATTCGGTCCAAATTGGACGGGCCCGGGGTATTTCTTTTGAATGGCTTTTTCTGATGAATGGGTTTAGAGCCTCTGAATCCGGCATTGACTGCCGTATCTTCAGCATTATCGCCATTAATGCGGCGCTTGTGCTTGTTGCGACGCGACCTGCCGCTGCTGTCCTTGGTATCCGAATTACCAGGGGTCTTGGTCATGTTGTTACTACGAGCTAGCCAGCTATCCTCTCCCACGCCAAAGCGGGTCATGAGTCTTGTGAGGGCTGCCATGGATTTCGGCTTTTCCTGTCCTAGGTGCCGGGCAAGCCACTCGTCACGGATGTTATGTTTGAAGGCTGCAAGGGCCTCTGCATCCGGACAGTCGACGATTTGATTTTTCTTGGTTAGGAACCGTGTCCAGAATTGTCTGGCCGATTCCTCTGGCTACTGAATTATGTGGCTTAGGTCATCGGCGTCTGGTGGTCGCACATAAGTGCCCTGTAAATTGTCGAGGAATGCGGCTTCCAGGTCTTCCCAACAACCAATTGACTCTGCTGGCAAGCTGTTAAGCCAATGCCGAGCTGGTCCTTTAAGCTTGAGTGGGAGGTATTTGATGGCGTGTAGATCATCACCGCGGGCCATGTGGATATGAAGGAGGTAGTCCTCGATCCATACCGTAGGATCTGTTGTGCCATCATATGATTCGATGTTTACGGGTTCGAAACCATCGGGGATTTGATGATCCTTTACTTCATCTGTGAAGCATAGTGGGTGTGCGGCGCCCCTGTACTGGGCTATATCACGACGTAGCTCAAATGAGCTTTGTCTGCTGTGTTCGGCTCGGCCGGATTTGCTGTATCCGGCATGACGGTTATCATCACGTGTAGCAGGTCTGGCGCATTTCCCCGTGCCTTGGTACTTTTTGAGCGACGCCGGGGTGCGGTTTGAGTGGAGGGCCGAGAGGCCTCTCTATCGCGGCCATGAGGTGGTCGGTCGGCCGTATCATGCGCTGTTGATGTAGGTTTGGGTGCTTCCTCCTTTGATCGGGGTAGCAACCTGTGTTTCGGGTAGCTCTTGGAGGGGCGCTCGAGTTCGTACTCTTCGGCCGCCAGGACTTCAGTCCATCTGTCGGCTAGCAAATCTTGGTCAGCTCTAAGTTGTTGCTACTTTTTCTTGAGGCTGCTTGCTGTGGCCATAAGCCTGCGTTTGAAACGCTCTTTTTCGACGGGATCCGCAGGCACGACAAATTCGTCGTGGTCGAGGCTTGCCTCGTCTTTGGAGGGAGGCATGTAATTATCGTCCTCTACCTCTCTGCCTGCCGCTCTCTCATGAGGGTTGGCTTCTCCATCCTCCTGCATTGAATCCTGCTAGAGGGGGTTGTCTTCGGCACTGTCTGGGGTGTTATTGTCTCCCGTGCCGGAATCACCATTTTTGTTGTGGCGGGATTTAGAGCGGCGCCGCTGACGCCGGCGCTTAGGCTATCTCTTGGAGGGGTCATCCTCCGTTGTTCCATCGCCATTCCCATCTTTTGGGATGTCCACCATGTAAATGTCGTATGACGAGGTGGCCTTCCAGTGCCCTGTAGGCGCTGGTTCTTGGTCGTCTCCTGCATCGTCGTCCATACCGTCGATGTCTTCGGAGTCGAAGTCGAGCATGTCGGTTAAATCATCGACAGTGGCTACGAAGTGGTTGGTGGGTGGGCTATGAATTTCTTCGTCATCCACATCCCAACCTTCCTGACCATAGTCCGGCCAGGGCTTTCCTGATAAAGAGAGAGACTTTAGTGAATTGAGGATGTCGCCAAAGGGCGAGTGCTGAAAGATGTCCGCAGCGGTGAACTCCATGACCGGCGCCCAATTGGATTCGATTGGCAGGGGCGCGGAAGGTTCGGAGTCCGGAGAGGAGTCTGGCACCTTGGAGTTATGAGCCTTGCAAAGGACAGGGATGGTGTTCGGATCAATCGCCGTAGAGATCGCATCCCCCAAAGCGGTGTCCAGCCACCCGTCCTCGATTGGCGCAGTTGGCTTCGAGCTAAGGGTCGGAGCGAACACTGGTGCGGCCTCTAGGGCACTATTCAGCAGCAGAGATGGATCATGCCCATCGTGATAGTGCGGCGCGCTTGGCTGCGGCTCGAACCCGTCGAAGATCAAGTCTCCGCGGACGTCAGCCGTGTAGTTCAAACTTCCAAATCTGACCTGATGGCCAGGGGCATAGCTTTCAATCTACTCCAGATGGCCAAGCGAATTAGCCCGCAGTGCAAAGCCACCGGATACGAAGATCTGTCCGGGGAGAAAGGTCTCACCCTGGACCGCATTATTGTTGATGATTGGAGGAGCCATCGGGCCTAAAGATGACGACACAGAGGAACTCTCAATGAAAGCACCAATGTCAGTGTCAAAGCTGGCGGATCTCGGGTAGGGGGTCCCGAAATGTGCGTCTAGGCCGATGGTAACAGGAGACAAGGGACACGATGTTTTTACCCAGGTTCGGGCCCTCCCAATGGAGGTAAAACCCTACTCCTGCTTGATTAATATTGATGATATGGGTAGTACAAGAGTAGATCTACCACGAGATCAGAGAGGCTAAACCCTAGAAGCTAGCCTATGGTATGATTGTTGTTCGTCCTACGGACTAAAACCCTCCGGTTTATATAGGCACCAAAGAGGGTTAGGGTTACACAGAGTCTGTTACAATGGTAGGAGATCCACATATCCGTATCGCCAAGCTTGCCTTCCACGCCAAGGAAAGTCCCATCCGGACACGGGACAAAGTCTTCAATCTTGTATCTTCATAGTCCAGGAGTCCGTCCAATGGTCATAGTCCGGCTATTCGGACACCCCCTAATCCAGGACTCCCTCACCTACAATCTCGATGAAGTGCCATGACCTCGCATCAACACACAACATCTATTCGAGTGTCTCCACCAAGCCGCCCGCCGGCAAGCCGGGAGCATCAACTGGTCTAGCTGGACCCTCTACGCGCATCGCATGCGCCACCATCTTCCATCGTCCCACCTTCAGCAGTGATCAATATATTCACCTCGCCAGGCCATACTACAGTCGACATCACCGCGACGCTAGACAACTCCACCATCCTGCATGCGTTCATCCACACGTGCTCGTCGCCGGTGATGGAGATAACTTTAGATAATAACTTTGATCTATAATGTGTTTTTTTGGAAAAGGAGGATAACCCCGTGCCTCCGATGCATACAGCCACATATTATTAAGAATGCAAAATCCACCAGCTGAACAACATCGACCTGGAAATAAATGCGAAAAGATAATCCGAGGTCGCATGCCTTGCAACAGTAACTCCACCAGATAACCACTAACCCTATGTTACAAGACGACCGTAAAGCGAAAAATATAGAACTCCTAGGCTACGCCTTCAAGAAGAAATCACAACATGTGCACCACTGATGGCAAGTCCAACACGAGGTTGAACTCTGGATTTCATCCCCAAATCAAAGTTTCAATCCACCACTTTTAGCAAGGACACGATGCATGCGCATCGACATAGCCAAATACATCTGGAGAAGAAACCAGAAGACAAACGTTCCATACCGTCTGCCTCCCGCCACTGTCGCACCACCTTTGATCCAGCAGCAACATGCTAGACATGAGACCTCCGGCAGAGCCACTGTGCATCACATGCCGGTTGCAGGCATGACTTGACATATGCTACCTCTTGAGCTTGACTTGGTTTTCCCTTGAAGAGGAAAGGGTGATGCAGCAAAGTAGCATAAGTATTTCCCTCAGTTTTGAGAACCAAGGTATCAATCCAGTAGGAGACGACGCACAAGTCACCGAATACCTGCACAAACAATCAAGAACTTGCAACCAACATGATAAAGGGGTTGTCAATCCCTTCACGGTCACTCGCAAAAGTGAGATCTGATAGAGATAATAAAGTAAATATTTTTGGTATTCTTGATGTATAGATTGGAAAGTAAAGCTTGCAAAATAATAGATCGGAAACTAGCAAGATGTAAACGAGATTCAATAATATGGAAAAGAGACCCGGTAGCCATAGGTTTCACTAGTGGCTTCTCTCGAGATAGCATGTATTACGGTGAGTGAACAAATTACTGTCGAGCAATTGATAGAAAAGCGCATAATTATGATGACATCTAAGGCAATGATCATGAACATAGGCATCACGTCCATGTCAAGTAGACCGACTCCTACCTGCATCTACTACTATTACTCCACACATCAACCACTATCCAACATGCATCTAGAGTATTAAGTTCATAAGAACAGAGTAACGCATTAAGCAAGATGACATGATGTGGAGGAATTAACTCAAGCAATATGATGAAAACCCCATCTTATTATCCTCAATGGCAACAACACAATACGTGACTTGCTTCCCTTACCGTGACTGGGAAAGGACACCGCAAGATTGAACCCAAAGCTAAGCACTTCTACCATGGCAAGAAAGATCAATCTAGTAGGCCAAACTAAACCGATAATTCGAAGAGACTTGCAAAGATATCAAATCTTGCATATAAGAATTCAGAGAAGAACCAAATAATATTCATAGATAATCTTGATCATAAATCCACAATTCATCGGATCTCGGCAAACACACCGCAAAAGAGTATTACATCGAATAGACCTCCAAGAACATCGTGGAAAACTTTGTATTGATAATCAAAGAGAGAGAAGAAGCCATCTAGATAATAACTATCGACCCAAAGGTCCGTGGTAAACTACTCACGCTTCATCAGAAAGGTAATGGTGTTGATGTAGAAGCCCTCCATGATCAAATCCCCCTTCGGCAGATCGTCGGAAAAGGCCCCAAGATGGGGTCTCACGAGAACAGACCCCACCGATTTGATCTATCCGGCGCCACCGATTTCATTTGACCTAGCCACTGCCACAAACCCTAATCACTTCGGTCTCACTGATAGGGATCTTGGTCTCACTGAGATGGGATTGCAAACTCTCTGTTTCCCTTCGTAACGTTTCGGTCTCACCGAAACGAGCGATCGGTCCCACCGAGCTCGCAATGCAAACTCCCTGTTTCCTTTTCGTAACATTTCGGTCTCACCAAAATGAGCGATCGGTCCCACCGAGTTTGCCTGACCAACTCTCTGTTTGCCTATTACTTAAATCGGTCCCACCGGGTTCATGTGATCGGTCTCACCAAGATCAAGTTATGCCCTAACCCTAGCACATCGATCCCACCGAGTTGATCATGTCGGTCCCACCGAAAAGCCTAACGTTCACATTTTGAGCTGAATCGGTCTGACCGAGTTTCACCATTCGGTCTCACCGAGTTTGGCAATCTGTGTGTAACGGATAAATTTTGTGTGGAGGCCATATATACCCCTCCACCCACTCTTCATTTGTGGGGACAGTCATCAGAACAAGCCTACACTTCCAGCATTCATTTTCTGAGAGAGAACCACCTACTCATGTGTTGAGACCAAGACATTCCAATCCAACCACAAGAATCTTGATCTCCAGCCTTCCCGAAGTAGCTTTCCGCTCAAATCATCTTTCCACCATAGCCAAATCTATGAGAGAGAGTTGAGTGTTGGGGAGACTATCATTTGAAGCACAAGAGCAAGGAGTTCATCATCAACACACCATTTATTACCTTTTGGAGAGTGGTGTCTCTTAGATTGGTTAGGTGTCACATGGGAGCCTTTGTCAGGATTGTGGAGTTGAACCAAGGGTTTTGTAAGGGCAAGGAGATTGCCTACTTCGTGAAGATCTACCCAAGTGAGGCAAGTCCTTCGTGGGCGATGGCCATGGTGGGATAGACAAGGTTGCTTCTTTGTGGACCCTTCGTGGGTGGAGCCCTCTGTGGACTCACGCAGCCGTTACCCTTCGTGGGTTGAAGTATCCATAAACGTGGATGTACGATAGCACCACCTATCGGAACCACGCCAAAAATCTCCGTGTCTACATTGCGTTTGCTCCCTCCAAACTCCTCCCCTTTACCTTCATATGCAATGATTTACATTCCGCTGCTATACTCTTAGAATTGCATGTGTAGGTTGATTGCTTGAGTAGTGCTAAGTTGCTAAAATCTGCCAAGAATTAAAATTGGCAAAAGGCTAGGTTTTTATTTGGCTAAGTAGTCTAATCACCCCCTCTAGACATACTTTCAATCCTACATGTACCCATAACTGAGATAGTTGTGCACCGTCATCATCAATACGACTCTCATATAGAAATACTCTCCTTTGCTGGCATCCCATGTCCATGCCGGTGTTTTCCATAACATGTCTAGCTCCGCTTTTAGAAGCCCCATATATTGGTTAGTATTATTTCCCGGTTGTTTCAGCCCTTGAATCAACATGCTCATGTGTATGTACTTTGTCTTCATGCACTTCCATGGGGGGAGGTTGTACGTCCATACAAATGTGCGAGAGATCAAGAGGGCACATGATTTTCTTGGCCTCCTCAATTAGGACACAGGTTCCCCGTGGGAAGAACTTTATTATGTAGATACTTCAAATGCTCATCTATGATTTTGTCTGCCCATTTGTTTTTGGCCTTCGCCTTTAGAAGTTCGCGCGTAAAACTCAAGCGGGTCACCTCGGGATCGCAACCGTCATACAATAGAGTCTTCGATTCTACTTCAAGTTGTGCCAGCTTAGCCGCCTCTCTAGAAGCGGCTCTCCCGCTAGTCGTACTCTTGCGAAGGAGGTCTCGAACATGACGGTCCTGCGTGAATGAACTTAGTAGCATCAGAGACTGTGGCGTGTAGTCTGCCGCCCCTTCTCCGCCATGTTCGATTCTTCTTCACCGTGTCCGGAATATTCTCCACCGCCGCCGTGTCCGGACTCTTCCCCACCACCATGTCCGGTGCCATCGTCTTCGTGTTGGTCGGTCATCTCTTATTCTAGCCACATGTCGTTATTCCCTGCAATGTGGACATCCTCATCATCATCTTCACTTATCCACCGACTATAGCCATCCATGAAACCATTCATCAGCAGGTGCGCCTTCAAACTGCCATGATCAAAAGGGTCCAAAAGGACTCCTTTGCATCTTGTACACGGACATCTAATCCTAGTCCGGTTATTTGTATCACTACTAGGGAAAACCTTATACACAGAATCTTAGCAGCAGCGCGGTTTAAAAACAAATGCTACTGCTAATTAGTAGTAGCGAGCTTGACGAAAGCTCGCTACTAATAACGTCGTAGAAGTAGCGCTCTAGGTGAAACAAGCGCTACTACTATAATTGCCACAACGTTGCCTCCAGGCTAGATATAGTAGTAGCGCCCTTCCCTGGACGCGCTACTGCTAAAGTACTTAGTAGCAGCGTTTTTCTTCAAAACTCGCTACTTCTAAAGTACTTAGTAGAAGAATTTTTGATGCCTGCTTAGACTTATCAGTAGCGTTTTTACGTAAAATGCGCTATTGCTACGTTAGCTATAGCACGTTTACTAAAGTGCGCTACTGCTAGTTCGACTTAACCACCCGCGGGCTCAAATTTTGCTAACTCCTCCATTCCCCCATGCCCCCTACTCCTCTGTCGCCGCCGCCCAAGCCTGCTGATACGTCTCCAACGTATCTATAATTTTTGATTGCTCCATGCTACTTTATCTACTGTTTTGGACTATATTGGGCTTTATTTTCCACTTTTATATTATTTTTGGGACTAACCTATTAACCGGAGGCCCAGCCCAGAATTGCTGTTTTTTTTGCCTATTTTAGTGTTTCAAAGAAACGGAATATCAAACGGAGTCCAAACGGAATGAAACCTTCGGGAACGTGATTTTCTCATCGAACGTGATCCAGGAGACTTGGACCCTACTCCAAGAAGTTCCAGAGGCGGTCACGAGGGTGGAGGGCGCCCCCCTGGGCGCGCCCCCCTACCTTGCGGGCCCCCTACTGCTCCACCACGTACTCCTTCCTCCTATATATACCTACGTATCCCCAAACAATCAGGACAGGAGCCAAAAACGTAATTCCACCGCCGCAACCTTCTGTATCCACGAGATCCCATCTTGGGGCCTGTTCCGGAGCTCCGTCGGAGGGGGCATCCACCACGGAGGGCTTCTACATCAACACCATAGCCCCTCCGATGAAGTGTGAGTAGTTTACTTCAGACCTTCGGGTCCATAGCTAGTAGCTAGATGGCTTCTTCTCTCTTTTCGGATCTCAATACAATGTTCTCCCCCTCTCTCGTGGAGATCTATTCGATGTAATCTTATTTTTGCAGTGTGTTTGTTGAGACCGATGAATTGTGGGTTTATGATCCAACTTATCTATGGAAAATATTTGAATCTTCTCTGAATTCTTTTATGTATGATTGAGTTATCTTTGCAAGTCTCTTCGAATTATCCTTTTTGGTTTGTCCAACTATATTGGTAGTTCTTGCAATGGGTGAAGTGCTTAGCTTTGGGTTCAATCTTGCGGTGTCCTTTCCCAGTGACAGAAGGGGCAGCAAGGCACGTATTGTATTGTTGCCATCGAGGATAACAAGATGGTTTTTTTTATCATATTGCATGAATTTATCCATCTACATCAAATCGTCTTGGTTAAAGCATTACTCTCTTTTTATGCTAGATAGCGGCCAATGAGTGGAGTAATAGTAGTAGATGCAGAATCGTTTCGATCTACTTGTCTCAGACGTGATGCCTATATACATGATCATTACCTAGATATACTCATAACTATGCTCAATTCTGTCAATTTCTCAACAGTAATTTTTCACCCACCGTAAAATACTTATGCTCTTGAGAGAAGCCACTAGTGAAACCTATGGCCCCCGGGTCTATTCTCATCATATGAATCTCTATCGCTTTATTTACTTGCTTTGTTTTTACTTTGCCTTTTACTTTTTACTTTGCATCTATCTCTCAAAAATACCAAAAATATTATTTATCATCTCTATCAGATCTCACTCTCGTAAGTGACCGTGAAGGGATTGACAACCCCTAATCGCGTTGGTTGCGAGTAGCTATCGTTTGGTGTAGGTACGAGGGACTTGTGCATGGTCTCCTACTGGATTGATACCTTGGTTCTCAAAAACTAAGGGAAATACTTACGCTACTTTGCTGCATCATCCTCCCCTCTTCGGGGAAATCCAACGCAGTGCTCAAGAGGTAGCAAGAAGAATTTCTGGCACCGTTGCCGGGGAGGCTCACGCAAGCAAGTCAACTATACCAAGTACCCATCACAATCCCTATCTCTCGCATTACATTATTTGCCATTTGCCTCTCGTTTTCCTCTCCACCACTTCACCCTTGCCGTTTTATTTGCCCTCTCTTTCCCAATCTCCTCCTCTCTTTCCCGTTTGCCTTTTTCCCGTTGCCTTTCTGTTTGCTTGTGTGTTGGATTACTTGTTGCCATGGCGCAAGATAATACCAAATTGTGTGACTTTTCGAATACCAATAATAATGATTTCCTTAGCACTCCGATTGCTCCTCTTAATAATGATGAGTCTTGTGAAATCAATACCGCTTTGTTGAATCTTGTTATGAAAGATCAATTCGCCGGCCTTCCTAGTGAAGATGTCGCTACTCATCTAAACAATTTTGTTGATTTGTGTGATATGCAAAAGAAGAAAGATACGGATAACAATATTGTCAAATTGAAGTTATTTCCGTTTTCACTTAGAGATCGTGCTAAAGTTTGGTTTTCGTCTTTGCCTAAAAATGGTATTGATTCTTGGAACAAGTGCAAAGATGCTTTTATCTCTAAGTATTTTCCTCTCGCTAAGATCATCACTCTTAGGAACGATATTATGAATTTTAAACAACTTGATCATGAGCATGTTTCCCAATCTCGGGAAAGAATGAAATTGATGCTTCGCAATTTCCCTACTCATGGTTTGAATTTATGGATGATCATACAAAAATTTTATGCCGGATTGAATTTTGCTTCTAGAAATCTTTTAGATTCGGCCGCGGGAGGCACATTTATGGAAATTACGTTAGGAGATGCTACCAAATTGCTTGATAATATTTAGGCTAATTATTCTCAATGGCACACCGAAAGATCTTCTAGTAAAAAGGTGCATGCTATAGAAGAAATCAATTTTTTGAGTGAAAAGATGGATGAACTTATGAAGATCTTTGCTCCTAAAAATACTCCTCTCGATCCCAATGATATGCCTTTATCTACTTTGATTGAGAATAATAATGAATCTATGGATGTGAATTTTGTTGGTAGGAATAGTTTTGGAAACAACGCGTATAGAGGGAATTTTAATCCTAGGCCTTATCCTAGTAATCCTTCTAATAATTGTGGAAATTCCTACAACAACTCTTATGGAAATTTTAATAAGATGCCCTCTGAATTTGAGAGTAGTGTTAAAGAGTTTATGAATTCACAAAAGAATTTTAATGCTTTGCTTGAAGAGAAATTGCTTAAAGTTGATAATTTGGCTAGGAACGTTGATAGAATTTCTCTTGAAATTGATTCTTTAAAGCTTAGATCTATTCCTCCTAAGAATGATATCAATGAGTCTCTCAAAGCCATGAGAATTTCCATTGATGAGTGCAAGGAAAGAACCGCTAGGATGCATGCTTCCAAAGGTGCCTTTATTAAAGCGTGTTCTTCCAATTCCTATGAAAATCAAGATGAAGATCTAAAAGTTATTGATGTGTCCCCTATCAAATCTTTGTTTTGCAATATGAATCTTGATGAAACGGAATATGATCTTCCTTTACCTAGAAGGCGTTCTAAGAATTCAGAATTTCTAGATCTCGATGATGAAATTGATGAAAGTGGGATTGAAAGAAATAAAAACCTAGGTGTTGCTAAACCCACTATTTTGGATCTCAAGGAATTTAATTATGAAAATTGCTCTTTGATTGGTTGTATTTCCTTGTTGCAATCCGTGCTAGATTCTCCTCATGCTTATAGTCAAAATAAGGCCTTTACCGAACACATTGTTGATGCCTTGATGCAATCTTATGAAGAAAAACTTGAGTTGAAAGTTTCTATCCCTAGAAAACTCTATGATGATTGGGAACCTACTATTAAAATTAAAATTAAAGATTATGAGTTTCATGCTTTGTGTGATTTGGGTGCTAGTGTCTCCATTATTCCCAAAACTTTATGTGATTTGCTAGATTTCCGTGATTTGATGATTGCTCTCTAAACTTGCATCTTGAGGATTCCACTATTAAAAATCCTATGGGAAGAATTAATGATGTTCTTATTGTTGCAAATAGGAATTATGCACCCGTAGATTTTATCGTTCTTGATATAGATTGCAATCCTCCATGTCCTATTATTCTTGTAGACCTTTCCTTAGAACAATTGGTGCAATAATTGATATGAAGGAAGGGAATATTAGATTCCAATTTCCCTTAAAGAAGGGTATAGAACACTTCCCTAGAAAGAAAATAAAATTACCATATGAATCTATCATGAGAGCCACTTATGGATTTCCTACCAAAGATGGCAATACCTAGATCTATCCTTGCTTTTATGCCTAGCTAGGGGCGTTAAACGATAGCGCTTGTTGGTAGGCAATCCAATTTTATTTCGTGTTTTTTGTTTTTGCTTCTGTTTAGGAATAAATAATACATATAGCTTCTGTTTGGATGTGGTTTAATCTTTTAATTAGTGTTTGTGTCAAGTAGAACCAATGGGATAACCTACAATGATAGTTGATTTCATTCTGCTGAAAAACAGAAACTTTGCACGCACAAATATAATTTTTTTAAATCACAGGAATGTGCTTTTTGCGTTGATTCTTTTTGGTGCTGTTAAATAAACAAATTTACCAGGACTTCCTATTTTGGTAGAATTTTTAGTGCTCCAGAAGTTTGCGTTAGTTACAGATTGCTACAGACTGTTCTGTTTTTGACAGATTCTGTTTTGCGTGTGTTGTTTGCTTATTTTGATGAATCTATGGCTAGTAAAATAGTTTATAATCCATAGAGAAGTTGTAATATAGTAGATTTAATACCAATATAAATAAAGAATGAGTTCATTACAGTACCTTGAAGTAGTCTTTTGTTTTCTTTCTCTAACGGAGCTCACGAGATTTATGTTGAGTTTTGTGTTGTGAAGTTTTCAAGTTTTGGGTGAATTCTTTTGATGGATTATGGAACAAGGAGTGGCAAGAGCCTAAGCATGGGGATGCCCAAGGCACCCGCAAGATAATCCAAGGACACCAAAAAGTCAAAGCTTGGGGATTCCCCGGAAGACATCCACTTGAAACTAGTCCAGGTTCTTTCACCCCGTGATGTAATAACTCATTATGATGTAAAAACAATCTCTAAATTCCTGTTGTATGAAAACTTGTGTAAAGGTGTATGAATACAACATGAAATAAAAAAGAAATAAAATACGAAATAATAGTAGTAGCACGGGCAGGGAGAAGCGCTACTACTAATTACCAGTAGCGCTCCTCGGGGAAAGCGCTAATACTAAGTCGATATAGCAGTAGCGTGGGTTGAGGCACGCTACTGCTAACCTTTAGATGTAGCGTCGTACCAGTAGCGCTCCAGCCCGCGCAACTGATAGACCTAAAACCCGCGCTGCTGCTAGGCTTTTCCCTAGTAGTGCATACATGTCCATCGCCGCGGATTCCAAGTATCGCTCCACCTTCCATCCACTCACCTTCATGACCTACTGCACGGTACAACAAGCAAAAGGGTTATAAACAAAATGCATGCATGCATCAATGTCAAATAAAAATTTGCATGACCTTGCCTAAAAATAGGACATATCGAGTTTGCTCAAAAGTCACCGAAACATAAATAAATAAACATTTCGAAAAAACATAAGCAACTCGGGGGCATGTCCATATCTCAAACACACATATTCCCATTCTTGAAATGCACAACTTTTTACTCACTTATCCCCCGAGAGAGATCGAGCACAGTTAGATGAGGCCTTCGCTACCTATAGGGATGATCGAAAGTGTGTGGATGGCTAAATAGCTAGCTAGATCTAGTTGTTGGGAGGAGAGATGAATCTAGCTAACTAATGGAGAGGGGGAGAGATAAGCTAGCTAGATCTATACGTATGGAAGGAGGGAGAGCCAGATAAATGAGGTAGCTAGGTAGAGAATAGAGGCCATTTATGGAGG
>NC_041387.1:159585734-159595391 GCF_002162155.2 Triticum dicoccoides | reverse complement strand
TATGGAGGAGAATTATGGTGGAGGGGGCATTAATGGGCAGAGAGGAGAGAGGTAGAAGGAAAATAGAAGAAGTGCAACAATGGTGGAGAACTAACTTAGAGAGGGGGGATGAGCGAGAGGGGGAGAGGGGGGTTCAAAAGGTGGCACACCAGCCACGCCTAGCAGTAGCGTTGTTTTCTAGAGAGCGCTACTACTTTGGTGCTTACGAGTAGCGCTTGCCAAGAAAAGCACTACTACTAAGTGGGGCCCACTAGCAGTAGCAGTGTTGTCAAAGCAAGCGCTACTGCTAAAACCTTAGCAGTAGCGCAGTATTTTGGGTCGCGCTACTACTACAGCTAGCATCGGTGGGCTCGTTGGGTCCCACTTAGTAGTAGCACGTTTTTCATTTCCAGCGCTACTGCTAAAGCAGCACTTGTAGCGCTGCAAGAGACCAGCACTACTGCTAATTAGCAGCAACGCTTTTTATTTTCCAGCGCTACTATTGATGTCCTACCTATAAGCATTTCCCTAGTAGTGGATGTCTATATACATGATCATTGCCTTGGATATCATCATAATTATTTGCTCTTCGATCAATTGCCCAACAGTAATTTGTTTACCCACCGTATGCTATTTTCTTGAGAGAAGCCACTAGTGAAATCTACGACCCCCGGGTCTATTTCCCATAATATTGTTTTCAGATCTATTATTCCAAAAACCCTAACATACCTTGCTGCACTTTTTTCTTTATTTATTTTATTTTGTGTTTTTGTCAGATCTATTTATCAAATCTCATACAATTTAATCTATCTCAATACCGAGGAGGGATTGACAACCCCTCTTACGCGTTGGGTTGCAAGTATTTGTTATTTATGTGTAGGTGATGTTTACATAGTGTTGCTTGGTTCTCCTACTGGATTGATAACCTTGGTTTCATAATTGAGGGAAATACTTACTGTTGTTGTGCTGCATCATCCTCTCCTCTTTGGGGAAATACCAACACAGATACAACCAATCAATACTCATTTTATATATTTCTATTATTTTTAGTTAAATACAATAAAGTTCCATGAATATCTAGTTTTCTGAATTGTTCGTGCAATAAAAAAGTGCCCAAAAGTGAAAGTGCTCAGAATGACCTGAAATTTTAACACAATTTTTCTGAATATTTGAGAATTTCTAGAACTGAAAACACCACATGGGGCTGCCCCAGGTGCCCCATGGCGTGCCCTGGTGGGTAGTGGGTCCCACAAGGACCCCCTCTCTTACTCCCTTACCTCACATCGTCACTCACCTCCTGAAAAAAAACATGTAGCTCTCTCTCTCTCTCTCTTTGTGTGTGTGTGTATGTCTTTGTCTCTCTCTCACTCTCTCGTGTCTTGCTCTCAAAACTGAGATTTTCGATCTCTTTGATAGGAGCTCCATTTCCGATACTATTTTGGGGGATTGCTGCTGATACGTCTCCAACATATCTATAACTTTTTATTGTTCCAAACTGTTATATTATCATTCTTGGATGTTTTACAATCATTTTATAGCAACTTTATATCATTTTTTGGGACTAACCTATTGACATAGTACCCAGTGCCAGTTGTTATTTTTTGCTTTTTTTTACTTTGCAGAAAATCAATATCAAACAGAGTCCAAACGTAGCAAAACTTTTTGGAGATTTTTTCTAGACCAAAAGACCCAAGATTGGCCAAAGAAGTACCAAAGGGGTGCCCCGAGGAGGGCACAACCTAGGCGCGCCTGGGGGCCCAAACACGCCGAAGTGGGTTGTGCCCACCTCGGTGGCCTCCCGCACCGCCTCTTTGCTCTATAAATACCTCAAAAATCCAGAAACCCTAGGGGAGTCGATGAAACACAAGTACAGCTGCCGCAAGTTCCAAAACCATGAGATCCAATCTAGACACCATCACGGAGGGGTTCATCATCCTCATTGGTGCTTCTCCAATGATGCATGAGTAGTTCATTGTAGACATGCGGGTCCGTAGGCAGTAGCTAGATCGCTTCTTCTCTCTTTTTGATTATTAATACAATGGTCTCTTGGAGATCTATTTGTTGTAACTCTTTTCACTACAAAAAAATACACTTCCGTGATGATACGTGTTTGTCACAGTAGGTCGAGTTTTTTGTCATGCATGTACATCCATGATGATTTCATGACAGAATCAAAATAGTCATACCTGTGCTGTCGTAGAAGTGTTCCATGACATTACCAAAATTATCATCACAGAAGTGTCCACTTCCATGACGATAAATCGTGTGTCACAGAAGTTCTTTCATCAAGGGTGACCGACACGTGGCATCCACCGTAACGGAACGCCGTTAAGCTATCGAGTCCAGTTTTGGATCCGATAACCCGTTAACAGCCCCGACCAATGGGGATTTTCCATGTGTAAAATCATCATTGGCTGGAGGAAACACGTGTCAGCTCATCGTTGGGACAGATGTCATCCACTCATTGGACAGAAGGTGCCTATGATATGTTGACACATTGCACGGCCCAACAGAGGCCCATTCCTGTGAAAAGGCCGGCCCGTTTGACTTGGTCAAAAGGTGGCGGGCCGGCCAACTGAAAGCCTGTTAACGGCCTATTCGCATATATCCCACTTACAGCCCGCTAACCCAGGGCCTGTTACGACCTATCCGAATTAGGTCCAGTAGCATCATATGGGCCATCCAACATGATTCCAGTCCGTTTTAACTTCCGGCCCATGTATGGCCCATGACGTCTTTCGTCCCATATGAGACCTTGGTAACTCTTGGCCCATTAACGACCCGTGGTGAAACTGGACCGTAATAAACAGTGTATCACTTTATACCCATTAACGGCCCATTATTCCATTGGGCCTTTTACAGCCATGTTATCTTTCAGCCTTCTCAGGGCCCATTTATTCTTGGGCTCATTTCCAGCATTCGGTTACTTACGGCCCGTTACTGTCATTTTCTGCTTGTGGGCCAAATTCAGCCCGTTGTTACAGTCGGCCCGTTTGTGTCCCATTAATACATTGGGCCGTTTTCATAGTGTCATCAAATACGACCTATTGACGATGGCCCGTTATGGTCGGCCCATGAACGGACGATTCCAACTCTAGCCCGTTTACGACCATAATGCGGTCTGTTATTGGCCCATGTTTGGCCAATCGATCATACGACCCATATAAGGCCCATTGATGATACGGCTCGTAGAAGGCCCATTGTTTATATGGCTCGTAGAAGGCCCATTGTTTTCTACGGCCCGTAGAAGGCCCATTGTTTCTACGGCCCATAGAAGGCCCATTGTTTCTATGGCTGGTAGGAGGCCCAGTGTCACTACAGTAAATATGTAGCCCATGGTTATTGTGGCCTAGTTTTTAAAAATAGGTTATTGCGGCCACTAGCAAACCGTGGAAAAAGAACTGCACTGATTACAAGAAAACAAATAAACAAGACAACAAGGAAATAAATAAGCAAGCAACTAATGCTAGGCTATCACAGCTATTACACATATTACATCCACTGGGCATCAAAGTTCGCCACCAGTGAAAATATAGGGAACAAAGCAGCATATCATATACAATGGTTGTCAAAGTTGGCGACCAGCGCAAATAAATGCCGCAGCAAAACAAATCCAGAACTAAAAGCACTTCAGAAGATGTCAAGTAACAATATCCTGGGTACCCATAATGCTGGCAAGATGCTTAGCAAGCTTATTAACTTTGTCTTTTTTGGCGCTTAAATCCTCCAGCGCTTGCTGTTGCACCAGGAAGTATGCATCTGAATTCTGCAGGGACTTCCTCAGTCCTTCAGCTTCCTATCGCAGCACATCTGATCAATGTCTTTCAACTTGAAGTTGAGACTCAAGAAGATGAACTGATTCAGGCAGCGAGTTCGAAGAGCTTGTGCCAGCAGTAATGGCCAGTAACTCGAACACTAGATCAAGACAGGACTTTTGGGTTCTCTCACTATCGTCAAGGTAGTTTTTATCAGCTTTCTTGGAGACCAACTGGTATGTCTCACTATCTTGAACCTTATCTACATTACTTCCTTTACCATTGCATAACGCGGTACTGTTCTCCAATATTTTGTCCGCATTCTAAAAGAGAAACAAGCAGACACATCACATGTTTACCATGTTGTATATAAAACTAATTTTGGTAAATGAGTTCAGTAGTAAAGTGGACAGGATAACAGCATGAAACAAACATATATCTATGTACCGTGGTCACTTTATGGTCTATATCATTCTAGTTTTTGTTGCCAAATCAAGATAGAGACACAGTTCAAATAATATTTGTTCAAGACAAAGCAGAATAGACAGAATATAAGTGTGGGAAACTGTAGAGCAATAACAACACTTGTAATGTGCATGACATGAGAACATAACTATTTATTCAATTGAAACTAAAATCAACATAGAGCAGGTTACAATAGCAAACCAGTTAAAGAAACAGGTTTAAAACATACCTGTTGCACCATTGGAGTTTCAGTTCCATCCTTCAAATTTGAAAATAGTTGGTATGAGTAAATACAGTAATGCAAGAGCAAAGGAGTATGAACCATAGCTACAGAACCTAACCTAAGAACAAATCTTCTTCTCCTTTAAGCGTTGAGATGGGATTCGGAGTGGTGGTCCTCGTGCTTTGGGCACTGCAGTTCCCTTACTAACTGCTCGTGTTTGGGTGCTCTATGGTGGAAACGGTGCTGTGTCAACTGGAACTGGGTTACTATCTGCCGGGGTTGGGGTTAGAAGCGGTGTAGCTAGTTCTATGTCCAACTGGGTAGGGGTAAAATCTGCGAGAGTTTGGGTTATGTGTGGTGGATCTGGTCCTTGGGCAAGTACAACTGTGGTTCTACCTGCATCAACTGGTAGCACTATCTTTTCTGAAGACCGTGTTGTTACTCCCTTCGATACTGACATCACCCTCTCCAATTCAAATGGCTGATAAACAAGAAAAGTAATTGAAAGAATAGACATTTTGTGATAGACATGTGCAATGGATAGTGGGGAATAAAAGCGGGCATCAAATAATTCACATTTATGTTGTCTAACCAAACATGATAGCATGACACAATTTCACATATATGATGGCTAACTGAACAGGATAGCATGACACAATTTCACATTATGATGGCTAACTAAAAAAGATGGAAAGACATAGTTCAAAATATGATGAGTATGTAAACATGATGACATGATATAACTATATAATGTGTTTATTAAATAGGTTGGCATGCCATAATTCACATACATTCACGGATAGAATGCCATAATTCAAAATATGATGACTGTAAACACTCAACAGGATGAGATGATATAACTATATGATGTCTTTATTAAATGGGTTGCCATGTCATAATTCAGATAGATGGTGTGTATGTACTATGTAAACATGATGGCATGATATAATTCAAATATATGATTTATATAGTAAAAAACTAAGCAGATGGCAATCCATATATGATTTAAAAACTAAGCAATGCAAGATAACATGCATGACATGGGTAATATAACCCTGCCAAGTTTGAGCATAGACCTCAGGGGGGAAATAGGACTGGTCATCAGTCTCTGAATTCTCCTCTGAGGAGCTCTCTGTAACCAGCAAGATGTCTGCTTCAGCAGGTAGCATTATCTTCTCTAAATACCTTGTTTTCACTCCAGATACTTCCATCACCGCTTCAAATGGCTGATGCATAGGAAGAGTAGTTGAATATACAAACGTTGTCGACAAATGGAACACGTAATACAAAAAAATGATAGCATGATATAATTCACATACATGATGATTGGCTAAACAGCATGGCATTGCATAATTCACATATATGATGCCTTTGCAACAAGATAGCATTGCATACTTCACATATATAGTGTCTTGCAACAAGATGGCAATGCATAATTCACATATATGGTAATTAGACAATGAACAGGTGGCATTCACACAAAGCATGTCTAAACTAACCAAATGACATAGCAATGCGAGACACCATACGCACGATATGAGCAACATAACCCTGCCAAGTTAGAGCATACACCTCGGGGGGCGGGGGGGGATAGGACTGGTATTTGTCTCTGAATCCTCCTCTGAGGAGCTATACGTAACCAGCGAGATATGCGCTTTGTCAAATAGCATAGTCTGCTTTGAAGACCTTGTTTTCACTCCAGAATTTGCCATCACCGTGTCAAATGGCTGATGCACACAAAGAGCAGTTGAATGTACTAACATTGTTGACAAATGTAATATATAACGAAAAAAAAGGATGGCCTGATATAATTTACATATAAGATGACTGGCTAAGCAGGATGGCATTGCAAAATTCACATATATGATGCCTAGCTAAACAAGATGGCGTTGCATAATTCACATAAACGATGAATAAACTAAACAGATTGCATTCGCACGGAGGATGTCTAAACTAAGCAGATGACATATTTGATGTATAAAGTAAGCAATGCAAGGCACCATATGCATGATATAACCAACATGAATGCCAAGTTAGAGCGAAGACCTCAGGGGGTAAATAGAAGTTGTCTTATCCTTCTGAATCCCCCTCAGAACAGATATCTTCCTCTCGATTACAATTTGAAATGCGTGGAGGGGGGCTGCCTTTGCGCCTACCATGGAGCGACGTCTACATGAAATTTTATTGCCACGCAAGGCTCGTCTCTTTTACTCTACATGTTCAGTTCCATTGTTTACAATACATGTCATGCATAGGAACACTTCTAGGGAAAAGCCTAGCAGCAGCGCGGGTTTTGGGTGTATCAGTAGCGCGGGTGCCCGCGCTACTGATACGGCGCCACAACTAACTTGTAGCAGTAGTGCGTGTTGACACATGCTACTGCTATACATGGTTAGCTGTAGCGTGCATTGCAAATAGCTCTCTTGCTAATTAGTTGTAGCGGGTCTTATACCCCGCGCTACTGCTATTACTTTCAAAAATAAAAAAAATCTCGATCCCGTGCATGTTGTCAATGGCAGCAATGGTAAGATCTAGCGATGATTGGCGTCGCCGAAGGCATAAACGGACAGCGGAAGACCAGATCCAACAGTGGCTGTTGGAGAGGGCCCGTTTCTATGGCAGAGCCAGGCCGCGGCGTGGGGCTCCTCTTCCCGACCATGCCAGATACCTCCGGGTCATCCATGGCGATGACCTGCACGGGCATGGACATGGGAGGGTGAGTCAAACCAGAGGGAGAGAGGGAAAAGGAAAACCGAGGGAGACAGGAAGGTGATGTAGGGAGTAGCGGAGCTAGTCACCGGTGGCGAGGTGCTCCGGTGTGGTGGTGCGGGGCGGCGGCCTCCTAGACGTCGGTGGAAGACCGGCGAGCTCCTAGACGCCGGTGGCGCGAGGCGGCGTCCTCTTTCGGTGCCATGGAGGAGGATGGGTGCATGGGCAAGAGGTCCATGTGAGAGTGTATGGAAAGTGAGAGGAGAGAGTGGTGGAAGAGAGGAGGGATTTGGGGGAGGAGATGGGGATTCGGCCGAGGATATGGCGACTTCACCTACCTCGTACCTAGTAGTAGCAAGGGGTACAAAACCGCGCTACTACTATCAACTTAGTAGTAGCGCGTGTTTATACCCCTCACTACTACTATGGCATGTGTCGGTGGGCATGGTAGAGACCGCTTAGTAGTAGCGAGGCTTAAAAACCCGTGCTACTACTATCAACTTAGTAGTAACGAGGGTTAAAAACCCGCGCTACTGCTAATTAGCAGTAGCGCTTCTTTTTGTGTCGCGCTGCTGCTAAGATTCTGTGTATAAAGTTTTCCCTAGTAGTGGAATAAAACATAGTGAGATTATATAAGGAGTCCATGCAGAAATCCAGAGTGATGGTAGCAACCTGTGGATAGACCCAAAACTAAGAGTAGCTGGCAGATAATGGCTTCAGTTAAAAAATACAGATAATGGCTTCTTTATTGTTTGTTTCCCACCCAACATGAAACTCATAGTAAACACCGGAGATTAACTAGATAGTAGAGAGATACTATTGATTGCGGCCCCGATATGTACTCCACAACCATTTAAAACTCAAGTTTAACCATTAGTTTGGAGCTGACTAAGAGTCTAATCGGTGAACAGGACGCTAAAGTAGCATGTAATATTAAGCGATGCATAACGTAAGCAGACACGAAAGAGTGAGACCTCTCTTGCGGACCCGTGTAGTCCTCGAGATCATCTGCTCGATTGATGATGGTAATGTAGTTTTCATGGCTGTCGGTGGCAGGGAAGAAGATCTGAGGCGGCAAAAGATAGTCTGGAGGCCGGATCCCAGCTGTGCTTGACCCTTCTATCGTTGGAGCAGCTAAGTTGGGGTGGACGACGGCGCAACATGAGCGGGACAAACCACGCAAGGTTTTATTTGACAACTATCTGTCTGTAAGGGCTCATTTGAATTGGAGGATTCCAACAATGCAGGGATAGGAAATAGACAGGAATAGGATAGGAATGCACGTGCAAAATAGAGAATTTAAAAACACAGGATTTTTGCCAATCTGGGTGTTTGATTCACAACAATTGGAAGATCACAGGATGCAAAGAAGCATGGTGAGATTAAGTCAAACCACAAGAAAATGTACAGTTATAATGCTATTATGCTACTATCTCTTAGTGTTGTGCTTCATGAATAGGAATTTGAGAAGGAGGACAAGTGAAAATTAAAATTCCTACATTTTTTCTTTCAAGGAGACACTAAAGTAACAAATCCTACAGTTTTCCTTTGGTCCATTCCTTTGAACCAAATTCATGAATAGTAGTACCATAGGAAACTTTCATTCACTTTTCCTTTCAAGCACTGGCGATTCTACTACGCAGGCTTGAGCAAGGAAAAGCCTACAGTAAAAAAATGTTTTTGTGCTACTTTGGACCCAGGCCACTGCCCTACTAGCTCAACTCCCTGGGCCATCGACAAATGCATAGCTCAAACGCGCAGAGCTAAATAATGATGGCGTTTAAGAGAGTCCATCACGGATAGCTAAGTTGCCTGGTACCTCACTGCTTGTCATATAGTAGGATAAAATAATCGTATTTCCTGTTACTACGTGTGCTCAGTGGACATTATATATAACATGTAGAGTAAAAAAAGAGATGCAACAAGTGTACAACCTCTTTGGCGTAGCCATGTCGATCTCAACGTGATTGGGTTGGCCGGTGAGGATGCTCCGGCTGATTTGGCTGTCGGAGGAGGAGAAGAAGATCTTAGGCGTCTGGAGATTGAGCCCGAGGTACTGCTCCGCTGTGATGGAGGGTTTCGTCGTTGGAGCAGCTCCGATGAGTTGTACAACGCCGAGGTTGAAGCAGGACAAGAGATACAATGTTAACCTGAGTGGAATTCTAATAGCATCTCCAATAGATGACGTAAAATACATAACCACAAAGTGATAGATGTAAAATACATCAGCCGCTCATCTCTGAACTTAACTTTTGAAACTGAATTTAACTGTCGAAACTGAACTTAACTATCGAAACTGAATTTTACTGTCGAAACTGAATTTTACTGTCGAAACTGAACGCACTAGCAAGGTGAGGCTACACGTAAATCGACTAACTTTTTCATCTCTGGTCAGTCAATTTTGCAGCCGTTGGATACGAAATCAAGGGCATGTAGTTCAACTTCAACCTCCACCCCCCTGAGCCGCCAGCCACCACCAGCCAAACAACAACCCCCCTCTGCCCGCTGCCGGCGGTGCACCGCCCC
>NC_041387.1:159582646-159585497 GCF_002162155.2 Triticum dicoccoides | reverse complement strand
GCTGGTTCTTCCTTCACCCCGGCAAGCCCCCCCACCCCCTGAAAATCTACTGACCCAAAAGTCGATTAAGTCGACTGAAGTGTAGCTAAATCGGAGCAGCATCGCAAGCAAGAGCAAGAGCGAGAGCAGCAGCGCGAGCAAGAGAAATAGCAAGAGAAGACCAGGCAGGGGACCAAGAGCAAGAGCAGAGCAGCAGCGCAAGCGAGAGCTAAAGCAGCAGCAACTCCTACTGATGTGGACGTCACCGCCGAGGGAGGGACGCCATGGAGGAAGTGGTCGGTGACACCACCGTGGATGGAGCCACGCTGTGTCGGCTCGGGACCGAGCGCCGGCAGCACCGCGATATCGAATCAAGAAGAAAATGCGGCGATTAGTGTATAACCTCTTTGGTGGCACCGATTAGGCAGCAACTTCATCCGAGGAAACGGTGATGATGATGCACTTCCGGTGGTGCAGGTGAAGACGGCGGTGTGCGAATGGAGGTGGCGCAAAAGATGAGGGGAATGTCTAGGTAGCTCCTTGGAGGTGGAGGACGGGGTGGCTGAACCGGCGGGACGACGAGATCGACGATGGATCCTCATCCGATACGGTGGATGAGGGACGTCGAGGTGTTCTTGTGGACGACGTCGTCGGGGAAGAGGCTCTGGCTGGGTGGCGGACGGAGGAGGGTGTGGGGCTTCGTCGCGAGTTTTCACGGCCTCGGTGTATGAATGGCTGGGCGGATGGGATGGGACTGGGGAACCATGGCTTAGGGACACGCTTTTCCGAAATGTGGGGTAAGTTACGAAAGTACCCCCACCGATTTGAGGCGGTTCTTTCAGTTCAGGGGTACCACGGGCATTTCGCGTGTCGGGATTTCATAGGAGGTGGGAGTTTTCGTGAGTGTTGTAATTTCGGAATAGCAAGGTGCGGGTTGAGATGGAGGGAGTTGTCGAAGCACAACGAGACAAAAATATATCTTAAATATCTCGGGCTAACAAGGCGCGGGTTGAAATTTCCAGACAAGCCTAATGTGTACTGTACCAAATCAATTCGCACTACAAATGTCATTCAAAACTTTGAATTCATGTTATGTTCAACTAAAATATTTCACTACGTGTATAATGCATGCAACCTACTAATCAAATGAACGTTTTAGTGCATTCCAAACGTATATACTACTGCTTCAATATGAACTAAATTTTAATTCGTTTCTCTATCTGAATAAGATCTACAGTAATGGTTGTTGTGCAATCAAAGCATTTGGATTCGTTTCTCTGTTTTAATAAGATCTACAATCATCATTATTGTCAAGTTAAACCATCGTTTGTGTACTATCTTCACAGCACACCACATGATTAGTCTCGAGTTACATATGAACTATGTGTACTATATGAACTCGAACTCAATTTTTTGAATCCACTTTATATTGATTTCAAATCACATTACATTTCTAGCTCTAGCTAGATCTTCATAATCTAAACCATGACTCATATATATAATGTGTTTATCACATTATTTATGGTGCCCTGCCCCCTACGCCTACATGTATTTAGATTTGAGTTACAAACACCACAAATTACCACAAATTCAAATAAAATGTGAGACTGTTCGATATATAGTATTGTTTAGATTGTTCGATATTTAGTTGTAAGCTGCAAATGCCACACATTATCACAAATTAAAATAAAATGTGAGATTGTTTGATGTATAGTATGGTTTAGATTGTTCGACATTTAGCTGCGAGTTGCAAACGCCATGCATTATCACATTATGGTATAACATGTGCACAGCACGCGTATCACCGCTATATTCATGCATGCATATGTTTAAAACACTATGATCTCCTATTCAAATATATGAATCCACTTTCATATCAAATTATGATCTTTGTTAGTCTCTTACACCCACACAATCCTCTAACCTTTGTAGCTACCACTAACTTTCTCTCGTGCATGCACACACCCTCCTCACCCTCCCCCTCCCCCACCCTCGGCATTCTATCCACCGGGCACATTCATTTTTTTTCTTTAGGTCATTCTCCCAGAGTCTCCACAACTCCTTTCCGACACATGCTGATCGATAAACCTCTCTAGTGATGCCTGCCTACAACATATACACGCACCTTCAATCTCCACCTTTATGTGTCCTTGCCTCGTGTCTCTCATACGGTCCCACACACGTGTAAACTCTCGCCCCTCTTTTCATCGATCTCACAACAGCACACTCCTCCCCCTATCTAGCTAGTAGCTGGGCCTCTCGCACCACCTCCTAGCTCCATTCTCTCTATCTATCCGTCTCGCTGGGCCTTATTTGCCTCTAACAAATGGACGTACATCGACCGATCTCCCGCTATACATATAGCTAGCTAGGTCCTTATAACTCGTTTTTACACACGCATCCATCGATCTACCTCATTAGTTATGTCTCTCCCTTTCTTTGACAAACAATAATTGATCTACCGTTCTAGTTAGATTTGCCTACCAAACACATGGTTCCCCTTCATCATCCATGGATGCGTCCCAACAGATCTATCACGCACAGGCACACACAGAAACACATCCCCACTCTTACTGATAACATTGCAGTTCCACCCTCAGTTTGTCTAGTAGGCCTCTCCCACCATCTTCGAGAAGCAACTCCATCATCCATCAGCACTCTACCCCTCTCCCTCCCTCCCTCTCTCTCTCCTCTCTCTCTCTGTCCCATCATATTTCCCGTCCTTCAGTTATGTATGGATGTCGACCGATCTCCCTCAAGACATAGTTGGGTCTCTCCTTCTCAACACATATACGAGTCGTTCTACCTCTATAGTTAGGCCTTTGCCTCCCCCTCCCCCCACCCCCTCCCCCCAACACACCGATACATCGAG
>NC_041387.1:159562742-159582169 GCF_002162155.2 Triticum dicoccoides | reverse complement strand
GATACATCGAGCGCTCTAGTCATGTCTCCTTGCCACACACAAACTTGACGTGTGCCCTCTGACGTTCCGGTAGGTCTGTCGCCCTATATCTTTGACTTGCACACACACACACACACACACACACACAATTTCGATGGCTCTCTTCATCGATCTCGCACCCACCCACTTGACCCTCTCTTCGACTCTATCGATATCTATGACCCCTCCCTCTCTTCTCGTGGATCGCCCGACCCTCTATATATGATATGGATAGGCCTCCATTTCACACACATTGCATGCAAAATTTTGTTTGAGATGTCATCGACACATATTCCCACAAATACATTCATGAAATCAACCCCTCCATCCCCCACCCCCCATCCCAAAAAAACACTCACGAACGCGGTTTGTATCTCTCACACACACCCACATAGGTGGGGACGTGCACGAAGAGAAGAGGTGCATGCACGGCGCACGTACTCCCGTCTCTTTCCCAACCACACCCGCGCGGGTACATGGTGGAGCTCATTTCGGTACGAAAAGGCAGCCCACATGGTAATTTGGCACGTGTACTAGTTGTCCACTTGGTGGAGGGAGGATCGTCTACCACGGGTGAACAAACAAATTGCGACTTGACATGTTATGTTATAAAAAGAAGCAAACCATGTGGGGCCTACCTTAGAGGCAAGGCTCTATACACTGGAGTATTTTTTATGTGTCCCGTCAACTCGCAGAATGAGGACAAGCTTTCTTAGTACTCCCTCTATTTGTTTTTAGTCTGCATATAAGATTTGGTCAAAGTCAAACTTTGTTAATTTTGACTATGTTTATAGAAAAAAATACCAAGATTCACAATATGAAATCAATAATATTAGATGAATCATGAAATTAATTTTCATACTATATAACTTGAGTACTATAGATGTTGATATTTTTTTCTACAAAGTCGGTCAAACTTTACTAAGTTTGACTTTGATCAAATCTTATATGCAGACTAAAAAGAGATGGAGGGAGTACACCGTCTCCCCCGCCCACGGGCGCGGTGGCTCGCAGGATGAGGTGAAGCTTGTTTATTACTGTACGCCTTATGCCCGCTCCCTCGCCCACGCGCGGGGTGGCTCGCAGGACGAGGAGAAAAATTTACTACTCCCTCCGTTTACTCCTTGTCCCTACTACCTTGGTTATAGAGATTATATCATATTGTTTGGAATATATATGTACTTTAGTAGATTTCAATATGAACTACTAGTACATACTCCAAACACTGATGGATATAGAAGTATTTTAGAGTGTAGATTCACTCATTTTGCTCCGTATGTAGCACTCTCCCTCGCCCCTCGACCCTCGCCCACGTGCTAGACGTGCAGCAATTCATTCGGTCTCATATAGCCAGAATGATATATACTGCACTACCATTATTGCTCGACTTCCCGAAGAGGCGAAGAGCCAATCGCAAGGTTAATATTTTCGAGATGCCAAGCGCAAGGTTATAGGAGAATGAGTAGTAGGTGCCACGTCATTTATAAATTTCTTCAGTGGCACGTACCAATATGATAGGTTAATATGGAGAGAAAAGGAAACCGCTCCACTATATACATAGTCAGGATGGGCCAGCCTACACGGTTGCTGGCTGGGGTTGCTCTCTTCACACTCTCTCGCACAAAATGATTGTGGTCACATCTCTAACATCCCAGTGGATCGCGTCCGCCGGGGGAAGGGGTGGATGCTTAGTGTAGATGCGGTCGCCGTCGTCGACGGTGAAAACCCACTGTCGGCACGTCCCGATCAGGGGTCCCCGCTGTTCTCTCTCACAAAGCTAGTGAGGTTGCCTTCGTCCCTTGCTCACTGCTGCGACGTGGGCAGTTGCCGCCTCCCGCCGCCCTCCTCAAGGTTGATCTACGTCCCGACATCCCTCAGGTACAACTTCCTTTACAGCCGGCTTGCACCACTGCTCCAGCAGCCCACATCACTCCATGTGGATATTTCTATACTTCTTTGCCCCGCACATACCTCTACTGGCTTCTACGTACTGTATTTGTGATGAGTTTATGTCTCATCAACTAGTCCCAGTAATCTTATTCTAATCACGCTTCTTCAATTTCTTTGCCACAGGGATGCTCATCTCGATTTTGGTGAAACTGCACAAAATGATACGATGGTCAAAAGGTTTTTTTGACTGCGCACTGTAGGGAAAACCCCCACAGCCTATCATTTTATTCCATCCCAACAGGTTACAATATACACAAGGTTATGAAGAATAACCCCAAAGAAAAGCCTATACTAAGCAAGAAAAAAGGGAAAGTACATCAAGGGGGAAGAGAGGTTACCCAACGAACAAGGCTATCCTTGAATCTAGGCTTAATCCTAAAGGAGAGTAAAGATATGTCATGTACAAAAGATCTCCTCCAATGATTGAAGCTAGGTCTGATATGCCTAAAAACTTTAGCATTCCTAATTAGCCAAATGTTCCAGCAAGCAGTGAACACCACTTCAGCAGAGAATGGCTTATTGAAATCCCTTCTGGCATTGACAGCAATTTCTGTCATGTTGTTACCTTGAGGCCAATCAATCTGAAGGTAATTCCACACAAGCTGGCTAAAGAGACAATTGAAAAAGAGATGATCCCTGTGTTCCCTGACCTGCAAATGACAGAGCACACAAGATATCCCATCTTCAATATGCCAATGCCTTCTCTCAACCATGTCCTTAGTATTTAACCTGTCCATGATCATCATCCAAGTGAAAACCTTGATTTTCATTGTGCAAGAGCTTGACCAAATCCAATTGAGAAGGGGATTAAAAGGCAGATTTAAATGCATTTGGATGTAAAACCTCTTGGGGGTATAAGATTTATCAGATCCATGCTAGTACCACACATCCTTGGAAGAAGGATCAAGCAGCAACAAATCTTTAAGAGAAAGAAACTCCATGTAAGCCTGCTCAGATAAAGGCAAATTGAACCAAGAAATAAGGTCTGAGCAAACCAAGGCCTCTTTGACGGTTGACAGAGCATCTATGCAGTAAGAAAAGAGCCTTGGGAATCTTTGCTGCAAAGGGGTAACAGAATTTCCTAGCTGCCATTTGGCAGATCAGAACAAAGCAGTATCCCGCTGATTGACCTTAATCCATGTCACCTCTCTGAAATTATCCACCAACTTGAGAATATCCTTCCACCAAAAAGATCCACATGAAGATGTACCCTGTGGTACAACTCCATGATAGTAAGAATTCCAGACAAGATTAACCCAAGGCACTGCAGCCTTATTGAAGAACTTGTTCAAATGCTTTAGAAGAAGACCCACATTCTGAAATCCAAGATTCAAAATACCCAACCAACATCTATTTTTAGGCCTACAGATCAGCTCCCAAGAAGCCAGAGAGGGGGCAGGGGGCAGGCTCTTGTCTGTTCTTTCTCCACAAACACTGCCTCTGAATCCTTTGTAACTGCTTTAAAATTCCAGGATTAATGAGGATACTGTACAGGAAAAAAATAGGAAGAGATGACAGAGCAGAGTTTAAGTACTGAAGCCTCCCCCCTTGGGCCAAAAAGGAGGAGCTAGCAGTCATTCTTCTTTCCATGCAATCCACCAAGGGCAGAAGATCAATCATTTTAGGCTTAGTAGTGCCAACTGGAACACCCACGTAAGTAAAAGGCATAACTCCTACTTGGCAACCAAAGATATCAGCCAATCTCTTTGTCTCCGCCTGAGAAACATTGATTGGGATCATGCAAGATTTATCATGTCCAGCGGATTGAGAGAAAACCAGCAGCATTCTCTTTAGAGCCAGCAACTGACTGTCCACAGTAGGCACAATTATCAAGGTGTCATCAGCATATTGTATGATTGGATAATCTTTATCATGGCATGGAATTGGCAACTGCAGATCACCCTTGGCATGAATCTCATTAACAACTAACTGCAACAAATCAGCAACCAAAACAAAGAGAAGAGGTGAGACGGGATCACCTTGCCTGACCCCCTTTTTGCACAAGAACTGTTTACCAGGCACACCATTAAGCAACACTTAAGAAGAAATAGTAGTCAAAAGCTCCCTGATCCAACCAATCCATTTCTTATTGAAGCCCTTATACTTCATGATCTCAAAAATAACATAGTGCTCAATGGAGTCAAAGGCTTTTTCAAAATCAAGATTAAGTATGAGAATGGGCTTCTTTGATTGATGACACTGATGCAAATACTCCAAAGTCCAACCAATACAATCCTGATTTGTTCTTGATTTAACGAAGCCATACTGATTTTTATGAATGCATTCCATAATGAACTCTTGGAACCTATTGGCAACCATCTTAGATAGAAATTTTACCCCCAAGCTAGTTAAAGAGAAAGGTCTGTAATCCCCCACTCCCTTAGGAGCAAGCTTTTTAGGGATCAAGGTAATATAAGAGGAGTTCAAATTAGCAAGGTGAGCAGAGCCATGAAAGAACTCCAGTGCAAGAGCAATAACATCCTTTCTAATAAGAGGCCAGCATTTCTTGAAAAAGAGACCATTAAAAACATCTAGTCCAGGGGCCTTGTCCACTGGCATATGCTTCACCACATTCTGAATCTCCTCTACTTTGAAGGGTTTGGTTAAAGCATCTAAGCCTGGAACAAGTTTAAGGAGGGTTTTAAAATCAAAACCCATATTGATTCCCCTAAAAGTGCCCATCCTGCCCTTGAATGCAGACCAAATAATGCCTTCCATCTGACTATGTTCAGAGATTACAGTACCATCCTGCAGCTGGAGACTAGGAATAGAGTTTCTTCTATGTCTTTCAGTAGCCATTGCAAGGAAGAACTTAGTATTCTCCTCCCCCACTTTAATATATCTGATTGTGCACCTTTTTTCCCGTACAAGAACTGTAGATGTAGCAGATGCTCCACATGCAGCTTTCCAATTTTCCTGAAATTAAATTCTTGCCTAAACAAGGGCCTCAACTAATCAAGATTATCTAGGATGATCACCACCTTATTACATTTATCAATCAAAATTTTTAGCTTAGAAATCCCCAACTGCCATTTCTTCAGATCCTGCCTGAGAGTTTTTAGTTTATCAGCAATAATAGAAGATATATGTGTTTTCCTTGAGGGTTTCTCCCCAGACTGCTTCACACAATCATAAAACCCCTCCATTTTAACCCAGAAATTCTCAAACCTGAAGATGTTAGATTTAGGAATGTTTGTACTGATGACAACCACACAAGGGACAAGGTCAGAAGCAGTCCTAGCCAAAGGAAGCACTTCAGAAAAAGGGTAGCAAGAAATCCAGTTGGTTGAGGTAAAAAAACCAGTCAAGCTGCTCTAAGACTGGAGGATCCTGCATATTAGACCAGGTAAAGGATCTGCCCTTCAAAGGTAGCTCAAGCAAACCTAGGTGCCCAATAATCTCATTAAAAATGAAAATGTCATTAAGATCCCCTCCTCGCAGATTCCTATTTTCAATGGATCAGTTAAAATTAAAATCTACAAGGAGCAGCCAGTTGTCCTCAATAGGGATATTCAAACGATAGAGCCAATTTACAAAAATGTCCCTAGGTTCACCTTGACAAGGCCCATAAACAGATACTAAAGTCCACTCTTCATTATTGTGTCTAGAGGTAAAATTAATAACCACAGCAAAAGGATGGTTTTCCATAAGCATGCCAAATAAAATTGTGGAGTTCCAGACCACAAGAATACCCTAGAAGCGCCCTCATAGGGAGCAAAAGTGAAGGAATCAAATTGTTTGGGACAAAAAGCCCTAATATCTCTGCAGTCAAAAGAACTGCATTTAGTTTCTTGGAAGCAGGCCACCACACATTGGCTTTCCTCAATTTTTTGCTTAACAGCACGCTGCCTAGCAGGGGAATTAAGACCTCGCACGTTCCAGCAAAGCAAACTCCATTTCCTAAACGATGTCTGATTCATGATAAACAACATAGGAGCGGCAATAAAGCAACACTATGTAATAGTGCCCAAAATATAGAACCGAGTTCCACCAGATATGACAGAGTGCATTATTACAGACCATGACAACCACTAGAAGATTAACAGATAAAACGAGAGAAAATATTCCTATAGAACAAACAAAAGTAGCCCAGACATAAACAACCAAATTAAGGGCTTGCCAAACCCAAGGGAACACTCTGAAATCAAACATCAGATGCAACAGGGCGATCTTCAGATGGTTCAGCCATAAGCCGATCCACAGATAGCTTTTCTAGTGCTATGCCCAGGTCTTCTCCAACATGCTGAAGGGTGGGAATTGGAGTCGGAGGAGGCACACCATGGAGGTGGTCTTCATCATTGTTGCCATGGCCCTGCTGATGAGCATCCTCAGAAGGAACGACCACAAAAGGCTTGCTCCTAGGCTTCTTCTTATTGGGCTCAGATTACAACTCCTGGAAGACAGGCTTGAAACCATCCCGCTTGATTGATCCCGTAGTACACCTGTGGACAGAAGTTTCCACACTAGGCGTTGGCGCCAGGGTTTTGCGTTCAGCAGAGAAGGAAAACTTTTCATCAGAAACTGTCTTTTCCACCACTGAAGAAGCGGGGACAGAATCCAAAGCAATAGTGCTACTTGAAACCACAGACTCCACTAAAGGAAACAATTTTCTTGCAACAGGCCTTGTTGAAGATGGGCTTGCAGAAAGAGCCTGAACAAACTGAAGCTTAGAAAGCACCTGAACATCATTAAAAGCCAGGGCCCAGCTCCTCTTGGAGAGAACAATGGGCTCAACATCAACTGAGGGCATTGGCATGGGCTTGGCCAAAGGAGGGCCAAACTGAAGTAGAGAGTCAAAAGTCCGTTTCCATGCAAGCTCAGGTGGAAGGACTCGACCAAAAACAACCTTAACAGCACCAACAAAATTCCTCTCATACTGAATAAGTGGAGGATGATATGGTACAATAGCCCAGTCATTAACATCAAGAGGGGCCTCATCAATATTCTCAGGAGCTGGTAGAAGATCAAGCTCAGGCACATCAACAGGAGGGGCAGCATCATCAATCTCAGGAGCTGGCTCAAGAGCATTCACAGGCACATCGACAGGAGCGGCCACAATATCATCCCCAGGTGGAGGCTGCAGAACATTCTCAGGTACATCCAAATGCACTTCTGATTCAGAGAGAGCAGGATGATCAATCACCATGGACTCCTGGTCTTGCACTGGCTGCTGCTCATTAGCATGATGCATATTGTCCTCATCCCCCCAAACTGCATTGCCCCAGTTATCATCTGCAACATAGTCATCGGCTGGTGGTGGTATTGGTGGCAAGTCATTCCACCCAATGGCAGGGTACGGATGCAGAACAAAATTGTGCTCAACAGGCAGAACATGACCAGGTAGCGGATGAGGGTTTCCCTCCAAAGGCATGGGGTCCTCATCTTCAGGCATCTGTTCTGCAAAGTTCGCCCCCAAAATGTAACAGGGAGCTATCCAGGAAACCTTCGCTCCACCATAAGGAGCATAATCAGTGAAAACCACATCTCGTGGGACCAAAATATCCTTTGGGAATGAAGCAAAAACAATGGAGCAAACCAAATATGGATCATCACTCACCCAATGCTGGAACTTCCCAAAAGTATTAACTGTAGCTCGAATATTTTCAGTAGTCCTAAGATCCAAAGGAATGCCAAGAAACATCAAACATCCATCGTGAAAACCCTGAGTGCCTCTATAACCAACTCCCTCATCATGCTTATGAAATCTGACGAATCTATCACCAACCAATGCTTGAGGTGGCAATTGCAGCAAACGGAAATGAACGACAGCATCTCTAAGCTGGAACAGACCAACACCACATACCCAAGGCTGCGCAGATCTAACCTGAATGCTCATGTTCTCCAGAAGTTCAACCACTTCTTTGCGAGTAGGCCCCACTTGATCAGGAGGTGGAAGAGGCATAACTTCTGCCACCATGAACTCCTCATGGCGACGAACAATGGGGGCAGGAGGCGTGACAAAAGTCCGAGGCAATCTGTTGCCTCCACCATCAACAATAAGGTCGCCAGCCAGAACATAGCGGTGGGCATCAAGAGCGAAGTTGGCCATCAAAAGCTCAGGAGGCTGGAGTGGAGAATCCGGAGGCGGAGGTGTCACCGGCGGAGAGCCAGTTGGGGTTTTTCGTGAAGGAGAGCAATGAATAGATGTGACTTGGTTGTCAGAGGAGGCGGCAACTTCGATACTGGTATTGGGAACTGAAGACATCGGGGAAGATTTTGGCTTCCAAAACAAACCTTGCTCCAAAGAGATCCTCCTGCAGTCCCTGTGACTATGGCCCACCCGCAAACATGCCAAACAAACTAACGAAGAGGGGAAATCTTTATCAAAATGACCAGGAAGAGAACATTTTTGACAGGTAAATATTTTATCCACCATATTATCAACCATGTCATTGAAAGCAATATTTGCATCTTGCGAGGAAGGAATGTCATCTAAAGATCCATTCGGATTGAGGGAAGGCCCTAAAACTTGGGCCACCACATTAGAATGCCCAACAGGCCCAACAGGCTGAGTGACAGAAGGCCCATCATGGGAAATCAAAGCAGGCGAGATCCCGCCCAACAAATCCGCCAAAGATGACGGCTCCTGAGGTGGTTGAGCATGCAAAGCAAGGCGGCGGCGCACAATCGGAGATCCAACCGTACCAAAAATGATCGGCAGCGACGACACCGTCCAATTAAGATCATGAGTAGGGGGAGCACGAATGACAACCCTTTCACTCTCAGGAATCTCATAACCAGCATCTTGAACAGTAGCAATGCAATTATCAGTAGCAGGATACCTATAACCTTTGCAAACCGAATAATTCTAAAACATAGCAAAGGAAAGCTTTTTTTGAACACCAGAGCATGATTTGATGGTTGACTTAACTGGTTGATTGTGCATGGCTAAAAGACCAAGAGCATCCCTACGCTTAGAAGGACTAACAAGAACCCACTCAGCATCACACTCCTTCTTCCAGATCTTAAACTCATGAACCCAATTGGGTCCACCATTTCCCGAAAGATGAAACTAACATTTGAATTGCGGGCAAGAGTAAGATCAAAGATTCACTATATAGAAACCAACATCTTTGCAAGAAGCATTAAAGCTGAATACCCTATATCCAATCTGAGACACCAGAAGATCAATGGCCGAACCCCTAAGAGTTGATTCTACTGCAGCCGCCACAGAATCCTCATTAAGACAAAATTCGTCCCTACTAAAAGACACCACTAGAGTGAAAGATCCCATATTCTCCATAGGATGAACAGTGAATCCAGAAGCATTAAAGATCTCATCTGCAAAAACCCTACCTTGGAGAAATCCAAGCCAAGGGTGGATCCATAAGGAGAACCCATTAGGAAGGGTATGGAGGAGAAGATCAGAGGCCGCTGGAGAGGTTGATCGGATCAGAAGATCAAATCAGAGGCTAGATGTGGAGGTCGCCAGTGGGAGGTGGTCTAGGGGTGGGGGTGGGAGGCATGGTGTAGGGGTGGGAGAGTGTAAGGATTACCAACTTCATTTCTTAGGAAGCTCGAACGTTGCCAGCAAATTGAAGCCTGGTTAGGGTTCATGGTTCAAGGGCTAGGGACTGCATGGATCGTTATTTTTCTTTAGCTGACTCTATTCCAAAATAAGTGTCAACTTTAGTAGTAATACAAGTTTGTACTAAAGTTTGCATAAAGTTGAGACACTTATTTTGGAATAGAGGGAGTACATATTTGCTATGATCTACCAATCATTGAGATGCAATAGCATGCATGTTAGTCTCCTTTGTATTTGATGAAATGTTGCAACGGGCAACCTTGGATGCAAGATACATGTAAGAGAAGCTGGAAGCTTCATAGCATTGTACAAATTTATCTCGCCGATGAATTAGAGTACGTACTATACTAGTACTTCCTCTGTTCCTAAATATAAGTCTTTGTAGAGATTTCAACATGAACCACATGTGGATGTATATAGATGCATTTTAAGTGTAGATTCATTCATTTTGTTCTGTATGTAGTTCACCTAGCGGAATCTCTACAAAGACTTATCTAATAGTAATAGCTAGCCCCCACTACTAGAAATTCTCTATCCTCTCCTTGAGCCACATCATCAAAATTAATGTAGCCGTTAGATGAACTAAATTAGTCCATAGTAGCCGTCTGATCTAGACGTTGAGAGGCTCCGCACTAAGCCACATGCAAGCATGCAGAAATACCGTGGCATGCATGTGAGTGGGTTTTAAATCACATCAACATGTCTGCATGCAAGCATCCACCGGTAGCATGCATTTAATTGAGCTTTGAAGTCCCATTAACATGTTAAAAAGAAAAATATAATCCCATTATGCAGTAGGAGTTGGCTGATCTTTTTTCCTTATGTGGGATGATCTAAATGATGATGGGAGTTTTTTTAGTTTGGCTACCACATTTGTCATGCGGTTATAGAGGCTTTTTTAGTTCTATGAAATCTATAATTTTACGCATAGAGATATACGGCTGTTCCGCGGCAACGCGCGGGGACTCATCTAGTATTTAGGAACGGGGGGACTACTATATAAAGAGTTAGGTGTCGCACGGTGTCCAGAAAATATGGTGATAGTGTGAGGTGGGCCATGTAATCACTGAGCCTATGTATTTTCACTCCTCTTGCACTCCTCTGCTATAAGAATGGACAAAATTGTAATCTAGTAGTACCTCCTTTCGTCGAATGCGTGGGACATCCAGCAGTCCTACCACCTCAGTAATAAAGACCAATGAGCCACCAAATCACGTAGACCCAGTAGTAAGTTGGACGGATGAAGCAACCATCACTCTTGCGCCAGTGAGAGGTCGCGTCCGCTCTGCCTGGGCATGAATGCGACACCGGTTCTTTGGATGGGCCAGGCTGGTCAGGAGAGGGCATGGCAGCTGTCCGCCTGTCCCTACCGGACGCCCGGAAACGAGAGGATGCACCGACTCTCGTGGATAAAATCATAAACTACACACCATCTCTCTGTAGGCCACATGAAATGATTATGATTTAAATCCCAATGACTCCCACACAAAAAAACACGGCATGCTTGTCACACGAATGCAGGAATGTATACAAGGTTATTTTCCTCTCGTTGAACATAACGGGAGGGTTTTATAGCTGGTTAGCCTGTTCGCTCCTGTTCGCTCATCAAACTTGAGGTCTCGGGTTCGATAACTACACTTGAGCATAATTCGCACCATGAGGATTCTTTGACTGGTCAAAATGGATGGATATGGAGATATACGTTCTCGTTGTGACCATATAATCACCTCATCACGTATAAACTGCAGCCTCGGCACTTGTTTTCTAGGGTTTGCATGCTTCGCAATCTCTCTCCAGTATATATATATATATATACACGCTGGAGCCTCAGCGCTTGTAGTTCCTCTCTTCACACTCTCTCACCCTCTCCAGATATGAACAAGAATTCGTTCGCCTCTCTCTCCCCTCACTGCTGGTCAAAGAGCCGACAGGATCCATCCGCCAAGAAGGGAAGAAGGCTTAACATTGTCGCCGTCGGCGAGGGAGGGAATCCACTACCAGCGTAGCTGTTCACTTTCACCCAGCAGCGGCGCGGGAGGGCCTCCGACCCCTTCTTCTTCGTTGTTGTCCCCTCGCCCACCGAACCACGCCCCAAGAACCTTAAGGTATAATTTACTTATTCCACATGCATTCCTCTAGCTGCTTGTGTACCATGAATCTAGGACGTGGTTCAAAGAGGAAAGGAGTGGGGGAAAGTAGTGGGAAAAGTTGTATAGCATGAATCTAGGACGTGGTTCAAAGAGGAAAAGAAGGGGGAAAGTAGTGGGGAAAGTTGTATAGCATGAATCTAGGACGTGGTTCAAAGAGGAAAGCAATGGGGGAAAGTAGTGGGGAAGGTTGTATCGCATAAATCTAGGACATGGTTCAAAGAGGAAAGGAAGGGGCAAAAGTACTAGTACAGACTGGCTATCCAGCACCTACGTTGGTCAAAAAGGGAAAACAATGACAAACGCAGTACACACATGTGTAACAAACTGATATTTTGTTTTGGGGGACAAGGCTATAGAGTTTGAGCAGGACTAGATTTGCTGCGCTCACATAGGGAAAGGTGTCTAAAGATAAGAAAACTGGGACCAACACAAATATGCTCCTTGGTTGTTTGTTCTTTTTGCAACAGACTATGCATGACCACAGTACATCGGTAGATGCACATGGTGCTGGTGCGTCCACTGTACCATGCAACTCTTTAGCTGTTGTTAATCTAAGGCCCTGTTGGTTAAAAACTCCCTAGTCCCTACCTGCTTGGTTCCAGGGACTAAACATGGATTAGAGGTTATTAAATGACATGCTAAATGACCATGTTACCCCTAGTGATGAACTAATAGAGACAAGGTGCGATGCATGGCAGGGGCAACTATTGGAAAAAGTCCCAAAAAGACTACCTCGGGGTCTTCTTTCTTTAGTCCCAAATGCCCACTTTTAGTCCCTAAAAGTCCCTCCAGTTTGGTTTAGATGGGACTGAAACGGAGTTTTTTTAGTCCCTACACCAAAATGTCCCTGTAAAAAAACACCCTCTAATAATACCGCTGGAAAATTGATGCAATGCCACAGTTAAAAGCAAATTACATGTTCAACAAATTTTATTATTAATATAATCTCTATGTTAATATTAATCAATGCCACCATCTAAGAAGTGCTACTGTCTTGCTTTCTTTCCCATTTAGATAAGGTAGATGCTTCTTTTTGTTGGCTTCTATGTCATCCACCATTATTGACCACTAGTTGTTTCCTTTGCACCTCTGTGTAAACAGGGTTATCTACTTCACCTCGTTGTCATTGTGACCTTTCGTTGCACTGCACAAAACACTTTTGTTTTAAGAGTGTTTTGTGCAGTTCAACCAAAATGTCACACCGACAACGTTGCTTGATTGCTTGATCTTAGTGGAACTGCACAAGAGGAGATCTTACTTCCTATCTGTGTTGGCAAATTTGGTTCAGATCTTCTTCTTGTGAGTTGTTTGAATTCCGCATCATGAGAGGTCAGTACTAGCCTTCTTTCACATGATTCTGCAGTGTGCTTTCATATGTTGTGCTACTTGTATGGTAATGTTGCTTGATTTTAGTGAACTGCACAAATGGAGACAAGACTTCCAATCTGTATGTGCACCGTAATATCCCATTGAGGTAAGATAAGGATATTTCACAACTATTGTCCTGTATTCTGCTACTTTCTTCAGAAAATTAATGTCATTTTGTAGTCCTATACTTGTGATCCCTAATTGACATGCCAAATCTTACATTGATCGCGAAGCTTGTCTGTTATTGAACCAAGTGATGAAGGGGAAGAACAAGGGGAAGAAAAACAAAAATCAACTCCTCGTGCTGTAATGAAGCACTGGAACTGTGATGACACAAGTAATGATATAGTTTTGCATCTTAATTTATTGCTATGGCTGGAATGAGCAATTGTTTTGCCACTGATTTGATGCCACTCTTAATGTAATACATAATTATCTACTTGTGCAAACAGGGATCTTCTTTGAAGATACCATATATTTTAGTGGAACTGCACAAGAAGATGTTGGAAACATTAAACTCATCGAGGAGTATACAGTAAGCACGCCCACCACAGTAGTTAGCAACATATGGTTCCGGAGAAGTGCTTCATGTGTATGCTCTACACAATAATCCTCCTGACAAAGGTTGATACTCGCCCACTGATTTCATCCATATGATTGAGCTTTGTCATCTCTATTGGTGTTGTGCTACTACTTAGATACTATCATGAAAAAGTGGTATTGTCCTTGAGAAGTGCTTCATCTGTGTTGTTTTAAATATTTCCTTTCCTTTTTTTTGAGCAACCAAGGATGCTAGCATTTAGTTGTCCTCTTGTCTTTGCACAACAGGATCATCTTGCTTTGAAGAAGAATATGGAGTACGTGAAGTGACTAGTTCCGATTATGCCAGGATGAAGAAGCCCAGTCTATCTTCTCATCAGAAGGAGCAGTTGAAGGATGGTTACATTACTCCCCAGAAGACCAAACTAACTTCAGCTCAGAAGGACTGACAAATCTCCATTTTTTTGCTGTCATGCGTGAGTACAATGTTGTTCTAGGATTCTTTCTGGTGAGTTCCATTTTTCTAAAAGTGTGCTCTACATGGACCATGTAGGTGCCTATTTAAATTGTCAATTCATAGTACATTTTGCTTTATACTAATCACTTTTTTGTATTTGTGCAAACAGGGGTGCTCAGCTTGATTTCAATGGGAACTGCACAAAATGTTCATGAATACATTGAATAATTCATTTCCACCACAAGAAAGGAGGTGCCGATAAGTTCAAGGCGTTGCAACATATAAGGGCAAAATCATACAAGCTACGCGCGAATTTGGTTGATTTTGGTGGAACTGCACAAAAAAGAACAGCTGGTTTATTTAGCACGAGGTGCCGTGTCAATGGTCGAACTGATGGCAAACCCTGCCATTCCACAAAAATAGGCATTTGATATTTTGGTATGGGACAATCTTGTCAAATTTTTCTCATTGATTTTAGCAAGAAGACATGCGTTTGATATTTTTGAATGGGACACCCTTTGCTGTCAGTAGCGTCGATCAATTTTTTTCTTTATTCTTTAGTTGTGAAGTAAATATTGCCTCTGACATTTGAGTCGCTGAGATGCGTAATCATTGTTTGTTTTGAATGTTCTCTATGAATTGCCAACCCTATGTGTTAGATTGCAATGTACAGGAATGCTAAAAAGCTGCTCAAACTCTTTGTACTCCTTCTGTTCCTTTTTACTTCACACATTGTGAAAGTGCATACTTTTTTCTATAAGATTGGTCAAAGTAGAGATACTTTGACTGCAGACAAAACTTGTATGCAGACTAGAAAGGACCGGAGGGAGTACATGTGAAACTGCTGCAAACGAGGTGATCACCCTAGGAATAATGCTAGTACGTATTATTTTGCATGTTCATCCAATGCCAGTGATAAAGGAATTTGAACTAATCGAAATAAATTCATTCATACATGGTCGGATTTCATATAAACATGCCAGATTTCATTACATTTCATACATTCTTCAACTAAAAAGTGGTGCGCTGGAGGTATAATTAATTAACCAAAGCTACCCACCTGTGTCCCGCTGAGCCGAACAAAAGCTTCAGTGACCTAACTGTAGGTGCAGTTGCGTAAATGACATGTGGCCTATTGGGCCCATGTGTCAGTCAGCCAACTGCACCAGCAGTTCAGTAGAAGCAACGTTCTTCTCCAACACAGCTCTCCGACTCCACGTCGCCGCCAAGAAGCTAACCGGGCATCAATGGTCAACCCTCCTAGCTTGGCTTCAGCTGGAGGGTAGCATCGGTGGCCTTATTTGGACCCAAGCGACGGCGACCTACCGTGTTCTACTCTTCCTCGTTTTCTGTGTGGCGCGGCCTCGTTGGTAGCGGGGCGGGGCCTCGGCGGAGCCGACGATGTCCTCTATCTCGTTGCCGGTGGGCGGCACCTCGGCGGAGCGGTGGAAATCCTCCCCCTCGTTGACGGCAGGGTGGGGCCTCGGCTGAGCCGGTGATGTCCTCTGCATCATTGTTGGCGGGACGGGGCCTCGGCGGAGCCTGCGGTGTCCTCTGCCTCGTTGTTGGCGCCGCGGGGCCTCGGCAGAGCATGGCCTCGTTGACGCCAGCGGAGCAGGGACTCATTGGAGCCGACATTGTCCTCTGCCTCATCCTCGGTCTCGCCAAACAGCGCCTCGCCTGCTTCACCGCCCTCTTTGTAGGCGGCCGTAGCCTCCGCCACCCGCATCCGGTACCGCCAGCGCTCGAGGCGGCTCTCGCGGGTGGAGCGGTATGAGTCGAGCAGCGCCTCCTGCTCCGCCCGCTCCGTGGCGATCTGCTCCTCCGCCTGCAGGAGCTCCTAGAGGAGAGGGTGGTTGTAGGCGGCGTCGGCCTGTGCCTCCCGGAACTGCTCCTCGCGCATCTGCCTCACCGTGTCCATATATTGGGCACCGGCCTCGCTGATGGTCATGGTGCAATGCACCGACGAGGATGGTGGGGAGGAGGGGGTTGGCGCCGGATTGTCGACTACCATGTTCTCCATTGGGACGTTATCGTCCTCCGGCTGCCTGCCGGCCAGCCGGTCGGCAGCAATGGCTACCATCTCCTTGTGGTATGTCGTTCGCCTGTCCCGAAGAGCGCTAGAGCGCGAGGAAGCCATGGTGGGCAGTGATGGTGTGGACAGGAGAAAGGGAACGTATGCGGATGACTATGGCTATAGCCGGCGCATCAGTATATATAGCAATGGTGGGCGGCAGAGGGACAGACATGTGGCACCGGAGTAGCTGCCTCGGCAACCGCGTATCATTAATGTGGGCGGCAGATGGACGGACGGACGACACTTGTGTTCTTTGAAGGCGGAGCAATCTCCTACACCGGGAAGCGGGGCGGGCGGCGCTGACTGTTTTGGGCGGAAAGCGCGCGTGGGCAAGGAGATGACTTTACTTGGAGAGGATGACAATGGGGATCCACCAGGGCCATAGCCTCACGTACGCAAGTGCCTCCTTATTATATAAAACTATATTCTTTTTGCTTCCTCCTGGTTTCCCGACATCACGGTCCCACAACATTGTCAACCTATGTAGTCAATAAAAGAGAGAATTGCACAAGAAGCGGCCGACAGCTAGGACCAAGAAGCTCGAGCAGTATTTGTGTTTCTGAGGTGTGAGCACTGCAGTGTTTTTTGATGTTTAGCCCAAATATTATTTTTTCTCCTCTGAACAAGAACGAAAACATCGCTGCAGGTATTAACTGGGCGCGTTGTGGCCCGTCTAGCCCAGGCCAGATAACCAGCCCAAATATTAATTTTTTTCAAGCTGAAAATGGCTAGCCCAGCTATACTTTTTTTAGGAATACCCAGGCAAGGTCAAGGTGTTATTCTCCACCCCGCTGGGCTGCAAATCTTTCCTAGGAGGGATGTATTAGGCTGAACAAGAAAATGGGCTTTAAGAAATAATAAATGGGATGTAATTATAAAAATTGGGGGCAGTAACTATAAAAAAATGCACCAAACACGTAATTACTTTATAAAATATTATTTTTGGACATTGAAAATTTTAATTTCATTAATTTTTGCGAGTGCAATGTTTCGTTGGATTTTTACGTAATATAAATTTATATTGAAATTGTATTTAATCTGACTAGAAATTTCGGGATAAAAATATTTCGGATCCCATCAAAATGTGGGAAATTTTATTGAATTCTATTTTGAACGGTTCATTCAAATGGGCTGTACTTTTAACAAACTGTAAATGGGCTGTAGTAAATTCCATTAGAATTCAAAAATGGGCTGCACATTCTTACAAATCTCAAATGGGTTATAAGTTCTCTGCCACACACTTGTGGCCTTACTAAGTTAATGCATCCCTTAAAAAAAGAGTTGACGCGTATGCAAGGCTTTGTCAACTTATAGTCAACACACGGTTCTAGCAGCAGTGGTCGTTGGATGTCCATCCAACGGATGCCGTGCTTCTTCTTCAATCTCAGATATTCTAGCTTCACCCGCCCAAAAAATGATTCCTCCCCTGACATCTGGGGCGCACCGTTTCGGAAGATGACCTGTGGGCCTACTAAGTTGACGCGTACCAAGGGCTTTGTCAACTTAGTCAATATAAATGATTCTAGCTGCAGTGACCGTACGATGTCCATCCAACGGCCGTCATGCTTCTTCAACCTCTGGTCTTCTTGCTCCAGCCGCCCAAAGTAGCATCGGTCGTGCCGCCTGCTCCTGCCTCCCGTGGCCAACTGTGCTGCCGCGGAGGCCTCACCGCCCCCTACTACTCCCACCGCTGGCCAGGCCATCCCTCCACTCACCCACACCCCTTGTGATTCTGCAGCGACGGTAGCCTCACTCCACAGCCGAACCAATGAACCCTCGTACTCCTCTCCGCATGTGCATCCACTGCCGCGTCTTCCCCGGCTCCGCCGTCGTCCACCGCCGTGGTGCTCTGGCGCGACATGGTCAACGTGGTCAAGGAACGACTTCCATCAGACGTGGACTGTACGTGGAGAGGCTGACAGCTGGGTCCACGGCCGCTACAAGGAAGTGCCTCCTTATTACGCGGAAAATAATGATTCCTCCACCTAACAGCTAGGACCCACCATATGGGCCATTGTATTTAGCGAAAAAAACGTTTCCCCCCTGACTGCTGGGACCCACCAGCTACATCCTCACATGCAAGGAAGTGTGTCCGGGAATAAAACGATTCACCCCCCTGACTACTGGGACCCACCAGCTACATCTTTGCACGCAAGGAAGTGCGTCCAGGCAAAAAAACGATTCGCCCCCCTGACTGCTGGGACCCACCAGCTACACCTTCGCACGCAAGGAAGTGCGTCCGCGCAAAAAACGATTCGCCCCCCTGACTGCTGGGACCCACCATCTACATCTTCACACGCAAGGAAGTGCCTGATAGTCGGGACCCACCCGGTCGAAGCGTAATTAGCATTGTCATTCTGGTTGTGAATGTGTATGTACATACTAGTGGATGTCGAGAGATGCACGTGTCGTAGTAGAGGCACACACGTGTCGTAGTAGAGGCGCGCACGTAGCGTGTACACGTACGTACAGCGGCCAGTGTGCAAGGAAGAAAATATGGCCACATACATACATACGGGCGGGGTCTCGAAAGCCTACTTGCGCATACGTACGGCCAGGGCTCGTGTACATGGCTGGGTCGGAATGGACAAACAGCATCTTCGCCGTGTTCAAGGGGAGCCAACCGGCTGGGTCGGAACAAAATGTGTCGTTGTGTCCATCGGGAGGGCTTGGACGGAACAAGCGATGGAAACGAGGCATGGCATACCGTAGAAAGGAGGAAATGGCCTTGTGTTCGACCGGCCACGTTCGAAATGGGATCCTGTTCATCGGGAGGGGTATGGCGTTCCGCAAAACGGAGGAAATGGAGTTGTGTTGGACCTCCTACGGTCGAAACGGGGTCCTACTTATCAGGAGTGGTGTGGCGTACCGCAAAACGGACGAAACGGACTTGTGTTGGAGCGCTAGGTCGAAATGGGGGTCCTGTTCATCGAGAAGGGTGTGGTGTACCGCAAAATGGGACTCCACGGGATACTGTTCATCTCCACCGTCGACCTCCTCCAGCCTCCACGGGCTACTGTTCATCCACCGTCGACCTCCTCCAGCCTCCACCTGCGACTGTTCATCCACGGGATCCTGTACATCCAGCCTCTACCACGCGCTACTCCATCGGCTACTGTTCAATCACCCCTCTCCACGGGCTCCTGTTCAATCACCCCTCCATGGGGTACTGTTCATCCACCCCTCCACCGTCTACTATTCATCTAGCCCTCCATGGTGTCGTCCTGTTCATCCAGCCCTCCATGGGGTCCTGTTCATCCAGCCCCAACCGGCCCGATCGATCGGGGTCCTGTTCATCCAGCCCCAACCGGCTCGATCGGTCGAGGTCCTGTTCATCCA